>NC_048321.1:9395904-9412198 GCF_013100865.1 Trachemys scripta elegans
ACTGCAATGCAGCCACCTCTGGAGTGGAGCAGGGCAGCTGTTTAACAGCCACGCCGCAGCAGGAGCTGGCTGCAGGCTGGGCATGATTGTAATGGATGGCTTAAGAAAAAGATTGAGGAGATTGTTTTAAAGTTTAAGGCTGCAAAACCTTTAGAAAACACGGCTCCTGATGTAGAAGCAAAATCTCTTCCTCCCCGTATCCTTCAAAATCCTCCCCCATCCTGGCATGCCCATGGCCAGGGGAGAACAGACACAGACATTCAGCACAGGGAAAGCTGCATTCGAAATCCATCTCCAAATACCAACTAGTTCCTAGGATCTAAATGCAGAACTAGCTACAGTTCTTTGCAGAGATGACCACGGAGTTATCTAGAGACAGATCCATGGTTGGGGAGAGACACAGGAAGCTAAATATAAAATCCTGGGCAGCTTTTAAAGACATCTGTAAAATGTTCCTCCTGCTTTCTGGGCTGACGGATTATTTATGGCATGTTCTAGGCAGGTTAATTTCAGACTGTCCCTTTTGGGGGGCTTTTAGAAAACAAATCCCCTTACCACTAAACCTGCTGCCTCAATAATATCCCAGCCAGGATAGAGATTTTTCCCTTTCTCCTTCTCTGGATTGTTTTTCTTTCCCTTCACATCCCTCACCGTTTGCCAAACACATGACAACCCGCTATTCGCCTTGGCCTGCGGCCTCGGGATATCTGTGGCTTCTTTCCCAAGGCTGCCAGCCCTGACTGCTCCCACTCCAGCTTCGAGGGGCGGCCTCAACCTTTGAGAGGGTGGGAGGAAATTCTCCCACGACCAGTTGCCCCATTGCCTAGCATGACTGTGATTTCGTGACCCCTGCTCATGCCCTGCCCCGGTGCTTACTGTGCCTTCAGCTCCTTGAATTCCTCCTGCACTTTGCTCAGCTCCAGCTGCAGTCGCGCCCTCTCCTTGGCCACGGAATCCAAGGTCTTGCGGGCATCCGCCAGCTCCGATTCGTAGGCCACTTTGATGCTCGACAATTCACGGCTTGACACCTCGTCAGGGATGGGGATGCGCAGCCGGTGACCGGCATTCTGCGACTCCAGCGAGCGCACCCAGCCAATGTAGACGGCCAGCCGGTCGTTGAGCTTCTGCAGGTTCTCCTTCTCCTGCAGGCGGGTCATGCGGGATTGGTAACCCGCCCTATACCATGCATCCCTCTTCTGACCTGGGGTGTCCATAGCTGTTGACAGCCTGGGAGAGATGCAAGCAGGGGTCAGTGACTCAGATCCTCAGAGCTCCCTTCCTCACCTCTGCGTCTGCCTCGCTGGTACTGACAGCCTGAGTCACTCACCTGGATCTCCGCTCAAACAGGTGTGGAGAGTGGGAGGGGCTGTGCAAAAGAGAGCCAACCCCTCTGCTTTGATTAGTTAAAGGAGCAGAGGCTCCTGGAAGAACAGGCTCTGTTTAAACTAAGGGTTTGTCCTCATGGGAAGATTATAGCCGGATAAACTAAAGTGTGAATTTAAATACATAGAATGATGGTGGTATAATCCTCATGTGGATATTCTGGAATGAGAGCGCCTTTTTCAGTGTAATTTATGTTGCTTTGGAAGAGGTTTAAACTGAAGTGCAAAGTGCCACTCTTGTTCCAGAACAATAAGAATAAATAACTACCCCTAGCACTTTTCATCAGTAGTTCTCAAAGCACTTTACAAAAGAGGTCAGTATAGTTATACCCATTTTACACAGGGGGCTACTCATGCAAAAGGAGGGAAGCAACTTGGCCAGGGCAGTGGCAAAGCCAGAAATAGGACCCAGGTCTCCAGAGTTCCAGGCCAATAATCTAGCCACTAGATCACACTGCCTTTGGAATAAGAGGGCCCATATTAGGAGTTAGGGATTATCTACACAGGGCAATTGACCAGAATAGACCCCCCCCCTTTGACACTTTTATTCCAGAATAAGGCCTTACCAAGAATGAGTCTATGGGATTCTCACCCTACTACCCAATGTTTGGTAGGGAAGTGTCTCTGCCTGTGGACATGTGCTTTGGAGAATCTACAAATGGCTCCAGTCAAGAGTCCTACTTGTAGTACGTAAGTAACATGGCTTCAAGAACAAGTGAGTGCTGCCTATAAGCGAGCAAGGAATGCTGCAGAGAAAAGGAACCCCAGTAACAAGTAACTGAACAGGATTTGGTACCTGATGACCGTGTACTCATCTGAAATCCCGAGCACTGGAAGTCTGACCCGTAAGTCACGGTCCAGACGCTACCAGACAGTCCAGTGTACCGCTTGAAGTGAGAGAATGGACTGAGAGACAGAAATCAACTGCTGCCAATGGGACAGTTAGTTAATTTTCCTGACATACCCACAGCAAAAACGCCTGGGACTCACTCCGCGACTAGAAATCAGGAACCCCAATCCACTGAAGGAAGTATTCTCGTTCCTCCAGAGGAAGAGTCCGATTCTGCCTCAGATGACAAGACAGAGCGTTTTTTATCCATCTCTGATGCTTTTTCACACCACTGTATTTGACAGGCTTTCAGAGCACCCAGTTCTGGATCTCAGACCCGACAGCAAGGCTCAGAACGAGAGGGAGCAGAAGCTGGCGCTGCTCTACAAGTCACCCAACCGCCTGAGTTGTTGTGACGGCTACAGCGGACGCAGAAGAAAGATCTCCAGAGTAAGCAAGGCCTAAGAGACTGATAAGACCTGTGTCCTGACTCCCCTGGTGTGCCTGGTGACTTTCCGTTGAGTGTGGTGCAAAGGTTCAGATCACCTCTGACTGATTTCGCTCAGGTAGTGCCTCATGTGTCCTCTGCAGAGGTTCAAAATATAGCAAGTGTCAGATAAATGTTAGGATATTCCGGTTAAATAGGAATTTTGTGTAGGCAGATAGCACTGGTTCGCTAAGTGACTATAGACCAGGGGTCGGCAACCTTTCTGAAGTCCTGTGCCGAGTCTTCGTTTATTCACTCTAATTTAAGGTTTCACGTGCCAGTCATACATTTTAATGTTTTTAGAAGGTCTCTTTCTATAAGTCTATAATATAGAACTAAACTATTGTTGTATGGAAAGTAAATAAGGTTTTTAAAATGTTTGAGAAGCTTCATTTAAAATTAAATTATAATGCAGAGTCCCCTGGACTGGTGGCCAGGACTTGGGCAGCGTGAGTGCCACTGAAAATCAGCTTGCGTGCCGCCTTTGGCACGCGTGCCATGGGTTGCCTACCCCGCTATAGACTTTGCAGTTCTGGACATTGGATACTTTTGATTTTTCAACGGTTAAAACCTTGGCCTTGATGGGTGCATCAGGATTCCAGGAGGGGAAGGATGTAGCCTCCCCACACACCTTAGCAAGGGGGCTGTACCCCAAGAGAAGAGACATCTTTGGGGCCCCAGTGGGGTCCACAACCAAGTGGTTGTAGCTCTATTAACATCAACAGTGTTTCACTGAAATTCAGTGACACAACGTCGATTTACAACAGCTGAGCGTCTGGGTCGGGCAGTGCATTTTATGGGTGCACGTGGTAGAAATCTATTACAATCAACAAACAGCACATATCTAAAACTCATCCCTTAACATTGAACTCTGGAGCCTAGGTTGGGATTACAAGTGTTTCTAGATAACTTTTTGCATGTTGGCAGAATTGTTTTGATTAAACATCCTCTCAAGAGAAACAAAGGAATAAAAGTCTTATCAATGCTCATTTTGAAACTGATAAGTACTTTCATTTTATTTAATAACTAGGTGTGACACCTCCAATGATTCTAAACAGCTGATCGCTTTGTCTCTTGTTCTACAGCTGGACCCTGCTCCCAGTCAAGTCAATGGGAACAAAGGTCATTCACTTTAAAGAGACAAAAGTGAGGAAATATCCTTTATTGGACCCACTTCTGTTGGTGAAAGAGACACATTTTTAAAATTAAGCCTTTGCTTAAATTCTTTGTGGGCCTGGGGCCTGATCCATCTGTCCAAGATACCACAGCACAGCTGGCACCAAATATTTTCTCTTGCTGCCTTCTACTGTCCTTCACTCCCCTCTCCATTTTGAGTTCAGTTACTATTAAATTAACACTTCCCTGTAGATTGGAGGTGGCTAAGGATTACAGGCCTGTTGGAATATTCTGAGGACGAGAGGCTAGAGACATGGTAGATCAAATTGTGGGGAGGGGGGAATTTCAGGTGTATGAGGAAGCATGAAAGAAGGTGTGAGGATGGCACTGGGAGGCAGGCACAAATGGTGGGGCTGATTGTAGGGCTTGGACAAAACAGAGGGGTTACAGAAGGATCCCAGGGAGAGAGAGGAGCAGGTTGTACAGGGCCTTTAATGAGCCTGAAATTTGGTGTGGGAAGTAGGGATGGTTGAAAATTTCCTGTCAAATTGTTTTCAGTGCAAACTTGTATTTCCAACAAAAACAAAATTTTCACAGAGTGTGTCTACTTCCCTCAAAGATTTTTGATTTTTCATTGGCAACCCAAAAAAATAAAAAATCCCTAAGTTATCAACCTACAATTTCTGGGTTTTCAGCAGGCTTGGGCTGAACATTTGTAGTTTTCAACATTTTATGGATGAAGAAAAATGCAATGAAAGGGGGTGCCTCCTGGTGGGTTCAGATGGGGTCGGTTTACCTCTCCTCATAGAAGCACAGAAAATAATAGGGACCAGAACGTCATTCTATTATTTGCTTCCTTTTTATGGTTTTTGCAGTAAGCTGGATTATTGGGATGGAGGAGTTCAGTTTCTATTGGAGGATTTCTGCTGTGTTTCTAGTTATTATTAGTAGTAATATTAGTATTATTGTCCTGGACAAGGACCCCATGGTTATCAGGCTGACCAATAAGGTCTTATTGGTTCCTTGTATTTCCCCGTCTGTCTCCATCTTTTGTCTCTTGTTTTATCCATAAATTGTACGCTCTTTTTGTTCGAGTCTACCCAAATGAAATATTAGGTCCACCAGAGTGTTGCCACTAAAGGGTCGTTACTTTTACCTGGCTTGGTGGTGAGCCTTCTCTTCAAATATCGGCTACGGGTGTAGATCCCCGTCTTCGAGGAACAGCTGCCTGGCAGCGTGGAGTTTGGCAAAGGTTTCGGATTATCAAGTGAACCTCGATTCTGCAGCATTCGACCTGATCTAAATAACCAGGTCAAGGAGTGAAATGAATCACCCTCTAGAATTCCCCTTGGCTCCCATTTTTATCCAGTAGAGGAGAAGCGCCATATCGCACAACACGTAGCTGATCTTGGGAACTCGTTGCCATAAGGTATTATTGAATCCGAGAGCTCAACAGGATTCAAGGCAAGAGGAGGCATTTATAGGTGTAGTAACTATCATTCACAGTTACATGACCTACGATAAACATTTATAAGGGACATAAAACCTCCCGCTGATGGGCATAGCCAAGCACCAGCTGATGGGAATCAGGAATCAACTGTCCCATGGACAGGTTACCCCAGAGGTGCAGGGGTTCTCACAACCTCTCAAACAATGTGCCATCTTCTCAGATGACCAGAGGTCAAGGAACCTGTCCACATGACCAAGAAAAAGAGAGAGAATTGAGCGCGGTGCAAAGATTCAGATCCGCTCTAGCTGATTTTGCTCAGGTAGTGCCTCATGTGTCCCCTGCGGAGGTTCAAAATATAGCAAGTATCAGATAAATGTTAGGATATTCCGGTTAAATAGGAATTCTGTCTCGCCAGATAGCACTGCTTAGCTAAGTGACTGTGACATTGCAATTGTGGACATTGGACAGTTTTGACTTTTGAACCGTTAAAGCCATAGGCGCTGACTCCATAGGTGTTATTATTAGCAGGTGGTTAGCACCCACCGGCAGCCAGCTCTCCCCCTCCCACAGCGCCTCCCACCGATTAACTCCTCCCCCTCCCTCTCAGCACCTCCTGCCCTCCGCGATCAGCTGTTCCACAGCATGCTGAAGGCGCTGGGGGGGAGAGGGAGGAGTGGGGATGGGGCACGCTCAGGGGAGGGGGTAGAACTGGGTGGGAAGAGGTGGGGTGGGGGCAGAGCAGGGGTGGGAAGGTGGGTCCTTGGGGGAGGGGTGGTGTGGGGGTGGGGACTGGGGCTGAGCAGGGGTTGAGCGCCCTGGGGGGAAATGAGGAAGCTGGTGCCTGTGATAAAAGCCTAGGCCTTCACGGGGGTGTCCGGATTCCAGGAGTGGGAGCATGTTGCTCCCCACCCACCTTAGCAAGGGGGCTGTGCCCCAAGAGAAGAGACACCTCTTTGGGGCCCCAGTGGGCTCCACGACCGAGTGGTTGTAGCTCCGTTCACTTCAACTGCGTTTTACTGAACTTCAGTGACTCAAAGTCAACTTACAACAGCTGAGAGTCTGGCTCTGGCTGTGTATTTTATGGGTTCACCTGGTATCAATAGATCCCAATCAATAGACAGCACCTGTCCAAAACTCAGCTCTCAACACTGAACCCTGGCACATATGTTGGGATTATAGATATCGCTTTGCACGTTGGCAGCATTTCTCATTTTGATTGTACATCTTCTCAGGAAAAAACAAGTCATACAAGTCTTATCGATGTTTATTTTAAAACTAAAAATTACTTTCTTTTTTGTTTAATGACTAGGTGTGTCACGCCCAATGATTTTAAACAGCTGATCGCTTTAGCAGCTGTTTTACAGTTGGATCCTGCTCCGGTTCAAGTCAACGGGAACAAAAGTTTAATGACGCAAGGTGGGTGAGGAAATATCTTTTGTTGAACCAACTTCTGTTGGTGCAAGAGACACATTTTTAAAATTAAGCATTTGCTTACATTTTTCCAGGATTGGGGTCTGAGCCATCAATCCAAGATACCACAGCACAGTTGGCACCAAATATTTTCTCTTGTTGGCTTCTATTGTCCTTCACTCCCCTCTCCTTTTTGAGTTGAGTTACTATTAAATTAACACTTCCCTGTAGATTGGAGGAGGCTAAGGATTTGGAATATTCTGAGGAAGAGAGGCTAGAGACATGGCAGATCGAGTAGGGAGGGGATTTCAAGTGTTTGAGGCAACATGAAAGAAGGTGTGAGGATGGGACTGGGAGGCTGACACAAAAGTGTTGGCTAATTGTATGGCTTGGACCAAGCAGAGAGGGTTGCAGAAGCAACGGAGAGAGAGGAGCAGGTTGTACAGGGCCTTTAATGAGCCTGAATTTGGTGTGGGAAGTAGGGTTGGTTGAAAATTTCCTGTCCAACTGTTTTCAGTGCAAACTTGTATTTCCAACAAAATGAAAATTTTCACAGCGAGCATCTGCTTCCCCCAAAATGTTTTGACTTTTCCTTGGCAACCTAAAAAAATCCAAACATTTTCAATCCAAAATTTCTGGGTTTTCGGCAGGCTTGGGCTGAACATTTCTAGTTTTCAACTTTTTTGGATGGAAAATTATACAATGCAAGGAGTGCCTCCTGGTGGGTTCAGATGGGGTTGGTTTAGTTTTCCTCATAGATGCAACAGAGGACCAGAACATAAATCTATTATTTGCCCCCTTTTCTATGGTTTTTGCAGTAATCTGGATTATTAGGATGGAGGAGTTCAGTTTCCATTGGAGGGCTTCAGCTTGGGCTAGTTATTATGAATTGCTATTAATAGTAATATTAGTAGTATTGTCATGAACCAGGACGTCATGGTTATCATGTTGACCAATATTGTCTTCTTGCTTCCCAGTACTTCCTCATCTGTCCATCTCCATCTGTTCTCTCTTGTCTTATAACATAGATTGTAACCTTTTTGGGGCTGGGACTGTCTTTTTATTTGAATATGAAATAAAACATTAGGTCCACTGGAGTGTTGCCACTAATAGGCCTTCACTCTTACCTGGCTTGGTGAGAAACCTTCATTTCAAGGATTGGCTACGGAGATGGATTTTGTTCTTCGAGGCAGGGTGTGGTTTGGCAAATGTTTCAGATTATCAAGTGAACCTCGGTTCTGCAGCATTTGACCTAATCTAAATACCCAGGTCAAGGAGTGAAATGAATCACCCCCTTCAATTCCCCTTGGCTCCCATTTTGATTTAGTAGATGAGAAAAGGCATTTTGCACAATGTGTAGTTGGCCTTGGGAACTCGTTGCCAAAAGATATCATTGAATCCGAGAGCTCAGCAGGATTCAAGGCAAGAGGAGGCATTTATAGGTGTAGTAACTATCATTCACAATTATGTTACCTACACTAAACATTTATAAGGGACATAAAACCTCCCGCTGATGGGCATAGCCAAGCACCAGCTGATGGGAATCAGGAATCAATTTCCCCGTGGGCAGGTTACCCCAGAGGTGCAGGGGTTCTCGCAAACTCCTCTCAAGCGCCTGGTGCTGATCACCATCGGAAACAGGATATGGGGCTAGAAGGACCCTCAGTCTAATCCAGTCTTGTAATTTCTCAGTTCACTAAGGGAACTTTGTCAGCTGTGTTTGGGGCAGAGCTAATGCCGTGAGCAGGGTTTCACGTCGGACCGCACAGTTAAGAAATCACATCCTTCCCCCAGAACCTCTTTGCCTTTCGAAAAAACCTCATTCACACTCCCTCTATCTCCCCGTCCCATCAGAAGGTGTTGGGGCTCCTACCTTCCTCCTCCTGCAGATTTCCCCTTGCTCTGTCCACCATGTCCCTATCCAGCCTGGCTCTCACCTCCTGCTCTCTACCTCTGCACCTGCTCAGCGGGGGTCCCACCACCACACCGACTTCCTCTACTCCACATTCAATCTCACTTCCTTCTGCTCTTCTCCATCCCAGGCCTAGCAACCATAATTTGCCTTTTACTCATGCTGTGAGGGGACCTGTTCCCTCCCACTGGCCAATGAGACTATTAAGGGTATGCTGGCCCTTTAAGACTCTGTTCTCCTGGACATCCAGTTTACTTCTCTTTAAGCCTTGTATTGTAACCTTCCCAAGGGCCTGACTGCCTGGGCCTCAGAATCTCTGGTAGCCTTATCTCACTCCACTCCTCACAGGGTTTCTGGGTCTCTTTCTTAGGCAGCTCCTTGCTGAGGCACTCCATGGAGGGGGGTCCTCAGCCTCTCTGGCAGCCTCCCCGTTTTGTCTGAGCTGCTGCTAGTCAAGCCATGAACCCCTTTGTGGCTGGTGGCAGCGTAGGGTTTACACATCCCATCCCACATTCTAATGTCCTTAATCCTCAGCAACTCTTTGCCACTTTGTCCCTCTGCTCAAACTCTCCAGGTCTGTTGCTGAAGCTCCCGTCTCCTGGAGCTGATCATAGCAGTTCATGAAAACCTGTTCCCAGCCATAGTCTTCTGGGGATGGGTTCCCCATAATATCTTCTTTCTTTGAAGACCTTCAGAGTAACACGAACCCAGAATACTGACTCCAATGCACTTCCTTCAGTCCTCACATAGCAGAAGAACACAGACTTATATATCCTTGGAAGGGAGAAGAAAGTGGGTGGAGCTATGCAATGAAGGTCAGGTGGTTGGGTAGTTTTTTCAAAAGTAATAATTACGCCAAGCTCAAAGTATTGCAACATTCTAGACAGGCTAAATTTAACCCAATGGAGTGCAATAACGGCAGCAAATTCCACCTAACACTGCTGTTTGAACTGTGCAGCAAAAAAAAAAAAAAGCCCCTTAGGTGGGGGCCTATCCCTACAGCTCTGTTGAGTGAAGGATGCTGCGCACCTACCAATCTCAATGAGGTTTTAACTCAAACCCTAAGGAAATGTTACTTACCCTGTGCAATAACTGTGGTTCTTTGAGATGTGGCCCTGTATGGGTGCTCCGCTTCAGGTGCGCTTGCACCTCTTAGGCCCTGGATTCAAGAACTCTAGCTAGCAGTGTCTGTTCGGCCTGTGCATGCGCCATATGCCTCCTCATGGCAGAGACCGAGGCTATATAGGGGAGCCCGGGTGAACTGCCCTCAGTTCCTTCTCTACCCAGTCATCCCCTAGGGCAGAACCGAAACAGAAGGGAAGGAGGGTGGGCAATGGAGCACCCACAGGGGGACACATCTTGAAGAACTACATTTATTGCATTTGGTGAGTAACCTCCTCCTTTGAGAAGTGCCCCCAAGGGTGCTCCACGTCAGGTGATTTCCAAGCAGAATCCCGCGGAGGAGGCGGGAGCTTCAGAGCAGGGTCCAGAATTGAAGACAACACTGCTACACTTGTTACATCAGATCTAATGGCATGGAGCAGGGTGTCATGCTTTGAAAATGTATGGCTTGAAGACCAGGTTAGCCACTCTACACATCTCAGACACCGGGACATTCTTCAAACATGCAGTAGATGTTGCCTGGGATCTGGCTGGATGTACTCTGGCCCCCGGGTAACAAAGGTCCAATAAGGACTATCGCTGTATCCTTGTCTGTATCTGCCGCCCTGCCATTGGCCTCAGCTGCTGATCAAGGGCTCGAGGGAGTATGCACCCCCAAAGTGGAGCACCCCCAAGGACATTACTCAAAGAACAAGGTTTTACCCAGCTCATAACAATATATGTACAACACCACTACTGAAATTCATGGCATGTGTTTCTAGAAGTTTGTTCAGTCCCTTTCATATAGCGCTGGGCAGCAAACGGTTTTATGTCCCATGAATATTTTTGAGAATGTACAAAAAAATCATCTTGAATCAGGATGAAAAGTTGAAATCTTGAAAATCCCTGCAAACCAAGAAAATGATTTACTTTTCCATTTGGGGGTCAATCAAAACATTGTTTAGATAATTTCAAAATTGAAGCACTATCACAGAGAGCTCTCCAGATTGCAGCCTGGGGCTGTTGACTTTGAACGACTTTCATTGATGGATCTATTCTCCATGACTGTATTGAGTTCTTTGTTGACCACAGTTATATTTATGGCCTTCACATCATCGCCTGGGATCGAGTTCCACAGACTGACTGTGCGTTGTGTGAAGAAGTACTTCCTTTTGTTTGTTTTAAACCTGCTGCCTATTAATTTCATCAGGTGACCCCTGGTTCTTGTGTTATGTGAAAAAAAAATAACACTTCCTCATTCACTTTCTCCGCACCAAGTCATGATTTTATAGACCTCTGTGTCAGCTCTCCCTTTCGTCATCTCTTTTCTAAGCTGACCACTCCCAGTCTTTTTAACCTCTCCTCCTACGGAAGCTTTTCCATGCCCTTAATCATTTGTGTTGCCCTTCTCTTCACCTTTTTCAATTCTAATATATCTTTTTTGAGAAGGGGCAACCAGAACTGCATGCAGTATTCAAGGTGTGGGTGTATTTTGGATTTATATAGTGACATTATGAGATTTTCTGTTTTAGTATCTATCCCTTTCCTAATAGTTTCTAACATTCTGTTAGCGGGTTTTTTTGTTTGTTATTTTTTTGATGCTGCCGCACATTGAGTGGATATTTTCAGAGAACTATCCACAATGACTCCAAAATCTTTTTCCAGTTTAGACCCAATCATTTTCTATGTGTAGGTGGGATTATTTTTTCCAACTTGCATTCATAGAATCATAGAATATCAGGGTTGGAAGGGACCTCAGGATGTCATCTAGTCCAACCCCCTGCTCAAAGCAGGACCAATTCCCAACTAAATCATCCCAGCCAGGGCTTTGTCAAGCCGGGCCTTAAAAACCTCTAAGAAAGGAGATTCCACCACCTCCCTAGGGAACCTATTCCAGTGCTTCACCACCCTCCTAGTGAAATAGTGTTTCCTAATATCCGACCTAGACCTCCCCCACTGCAACTTGAGACCATTACTCCTTGTTCTGTCATCTGGTACCACTGAGAACAGTCTAGATCCATCCTCTTTGGAACCCCCTTTCAGGTAGTTGAAAGCAGCTATCAAATCCCCCCTCATTCTTCTCTTCTGCAGACTAAATAACCCCAGTTCCCTCAGCCTCTCCTCATAAGTCATGTGCTCCAGCCCCCTAATCATTTTTATTGTCCTCTGCTGGACTCTCTCCAATTTTTCCACATCCTTCTTGTAGTGTGGGACCCAAAACTGGACACAGTACTCCAGATGAGGCCTCACCAATGTCGAATAGAGGGGAATGATCACGTCCCTCGATCTGCTGGCAATGCCCCTACTTTATACAGCCCAAAATGCAAGCCAGCTATATAAGAAGATTCCAGGATTGTCACTTTGTCTCTCTCTGAGGCCTACAACGTGCGTTGGGTCAGTGGGAAGGGACAGAAACAGCTGCAGGCTTGGTTGAGCTCTTTTTGTTTAGACTATCACCAGGTTCACGGGATTCGAGGTCTGTTCCCATGCAATTTTTAAGTTCTCTGCCATTTTGACTTTACGAATTACGCCCATGTGACAGCAAGGCCTGTATCTCTGCCATGCCAAGAGTCCTACCACCATTGTGGTATCAAAGGTAACTCAACCAATCACCACCCTTCTTCCTTTGTTTCAACCATTATAGTGCTTGTCTGAGGGAGGCTGCACAGATGGTTGATTAGTTGGACCATTTGCCACCGTTCACAACAGCACAGGCTTTCAGCTACCAATACTGACATAAAGTAGAACTGCGTCTACGCTGGGGTTTATACCGACATAGCTAATAATACACCCTTTACCCACAGTTATGCTGGCAAAACTTCTTAAGTGCAGTCTGGGCCTAAGGCCCATTGCCCTGTCAAAGCTGTGTAAACTGTCCTTAGTGTTTAGGGTGACCAGACAGCAAATGTGAAAAATTGGAACGGGGGTGGGGGGTAATAGGAGCCTATATAAGAAAAAGACCCCAAAATCAGGACTGTCCCTATAAAATCGGGACATCTGGTCACCCTATTAGTGTAAATGAATTTCAGGCCTGCTGTTTTCCCCACAGTACCCCTGCCTCATTCAGAATTCAGGGGAGATGGGGAAGTCTAACTCCCCTCCATCCCCCAGGATCCCTCTAGCAAATCACTTTCTGGTTTTTGAGTTTGGACAGAGAACAGGATTATGGTAAAAAGAGGCAGCCTGCTTTGACCCAAGGGACGCTCACTTGATCCACAAACTCATAGGAGACTTTACCCACGGGGCAAAATCCTGCTGGAAGGGGTTGAAGGATGTTTGACGCCTACCATGGTCGCCGTACGCAAGACGGGTGACACCTGGTAAGCGCACGCGTGTGCAGACGGTTTATGGTTTTATGCTGTTCTCACAAATATTTTTGTCCTTAATAAACATACAGTGAGATGAGTTACGCCGGCAAAACTTTGTCATGCAGCCCAAGCCTCTTGTACTGGAATAGCAGTGTCCCCGCGGGGAGTTATACCAGTCGAACGACAGCTAGTTCACTCGACCCGTACAAGGCCTGGGTCTAGGCCAGTTTGTGTGAGAAACTCCCACCTCTGACACAGCTGTCCTGACTGTAGATGCAATTGTACTAGCAAAAAAAAGTCCTTAACTGGATCTCCATGGGGAGGGTTGCCGACTAGATTATTTCATTTTTTGTATCATTGTAGCACCTAAGAGCTCCAGTCACAGACCAGGACCCCATGGTGCTGTACAACCACCGGGGGGGGGGGAGATAGCCCCAGCCCCAAGGAGCTTCCAATCAAAGTATAAGAGGAGAGAGAACAGATGGCTACAGACAGACGGTGAGCACAAGGATACAATGAGCCAATATGATCAGCATGGGAGGCAGTGCTCTTAGCCCACCAGCCGCCTAACCGTCGTCAATGTTTTTTCCGGGCTCATGGCAAAGGAGATTTTTAGGAGAGTGCTGAGGGAGATCATGAGTAGGTCTGTGGATGGTTCCAGGGAGCCTGTCCCAGGTGTGAGGGGCGGCAGGGGAGAAAGCACAAAGGGGCTCGTTAGAAAATTTAACAAGCGGGCACTGGAGGCTGGGATCATGAGCTGATGGAGGCAGGCGTCGACCTTGCAATGCTGAATGAGAGATGACAGGCAGGGTGGGAATAAGTCGTGAAGGGCCTTGAAAGGGAAAGATACCAGCACATGGCTTTAGTGGAGCCAAGGCCTTACTGGTAAAACTTGGCCGTGTAGACCAGCCCTGAGTTTATGGCTACAGGAGCTTTGGTTTTAGTGAGAGTCTCTTCTCTTCTAAAACGTGGCTTGTTAAAGATGCTCATTGTTTGAGACTGTTTTGGGGATGCCTCTGCCAACCCATCCGGGAAGAGAGAAAGAAGTCTTCAGCTTCTGAGAAGTGGAGTTTGGGGGAGGACCCCGAAGCTTGGTCTACACCTAAAACTTAGGTCAAACTTAGGACCCTGAGAGATGTAGTTAAAAGCCAACCTAAACCCGGTGTAGACACTGCTACGTCAGTGAAGAATTCTTCTGTTGACCTAGCTGCTGTCGCTCGAGGGGATCGATTAACTAGTCTGACTTGCTGAGAAACTCATTGGAATCAGGGAGCTGTGTAACTTGGAAATACCCTGGTCAGGAGGGAGACACACATGGGTCTCCACCTTCCCTCTAAGCCGCGCGGCAGGCTATCAAGGGCTGCACAGGTGGGGAGAGGTGCCTCTCCCCCGGCCCCAGCCCCGGAGCCCTCAACCCCCCCCCCCCCCCCCACACACACTTCAACCCTCTGCCCTAGCCCTGAGCCCCCTCCCGCACCCCAAACTCCTCATCCGCAGCCCCACCCTAGAGCCCACACCCCCAGCCAGAGTCCTCACCCCCCAACACCCCAACCCTCTGCCCAGCCCTTAGCCCCACCCCCAATACACATTATCTCCCTATTGGTGCACAGAACATTCATTTTGCACATGGATGTAAAAAATTAGAGGGAACATTGGTCTCCACCCAAGAGAGGTGACAGCTGAGGAGCCTGGAGCCCAGAGTGGGTGACCTGGCTGGACCACAGGGCGGGAGAATACCAATGCAGTTGCATTGAACTATGGCAACCAGTGTTAGCCCACTATCCCCCTCCTCCCCACTTCGTGGGGTGATGTTAGAGGCTCCCCCTGCATGACAAACGGCAGCTGAAATAACGAGAGGACACAGGCTGGGTAGGATCTCTGGTGTATTGATTTTGGAAAACAGAAATATTGCAACATTTCCAATTAACAGTACAAGACCTTGCCAGATCCACCTCCAGCAACCAAACCTGAACAGCGACAAAGCCGGGACGGCCCCTGCAGAACAGCTCGGCACCCGGCAGAGTGGATCGAGGTGGGTGACGCGGCAGGGAGGTGGTGGGGCAGAGGACGGGCGCTGTAGTGGGTACAAGCCTTGGCCAGTGGTAACGCCTCCAAGACAAGAAGATCGACAGATACGGGGATTGGGGTGGTTTTATTTTAGTGTTGGATTTTTGCACCGAAAGAAAAGGCAACATTTTGCCAACACAGCATTGACCGGACAACTCTACACTGACTCTACTCTGAGCTGCCCTTGGCTCCCCCACCCGGCTCCGATGGGGGAGGGGCATGCGATGGGCTCAAACAGTGCCACGCAGGAAAACGGGGCCAATGGACTGGATGGATCTTGCTGGGCCGTCTTGATCCATCCTGGGCTCGGACAGGCCTCCAAAACAAATGAATTAGTGTAATACAGGGTGGGAAAGAGACCTGTCCTGAAAACCATGTGAGCCTCCCCCATTCCTTAGCGGACTTGGGGTCTGATCCTGCCCACCGGAGTCCCCCCGAACTCCCACTGAAGTCAGCAGAAGGAGCGGGGTGTGACGCAGGATCAGACCCGCACTGGAGAAGCGGCAGCTTGTGCAGCCGTCATCGCACAACGCCAGAGCCTCAGTTGGTGTCAGTAAGTTCTGTTAAGGCTGACGGGGTCGGCAGGCTTCACACCAGCTGAGAATAAACCCAACACGCTTTGCCCAGCCTCTTGGCCACCTTAAAGGTCGCTCTGGTCAGGGCTGGCTTCGACATCTGGTCCCAGGCTTATAACAAGCACATTCCGAAACGGTCTGTCTTTCTGTCTCCCTGATCGCTCGGCCCTTGGTCTCTGAACCGGATCCTGTGCTACCAAGCTCTCTAAACAGGGCTCCTCGTTCCTCTCCCTTTCTGATTAAACTCAACCAATCAGTATCACCCTGTAAGGCACGACTTGGCTGCCTTTAGAAGAAGAAAAAGAAGCGTCATTGACTAACAACAGTACAGTACGAGAACTAAACCCAGCAGTATCTCCCCTGGCTATAGCAGTGCGGCAGCTGGTGGGGGAATGGCAGTTAAGCAGAGGAAATGGGACAAAAGGAGAGAGCTTAAGATAATGCCCCCATGCGATTAAACAGAATCTGAAGCGGACACAGAGCTGTCAATGAGAATCAGGCCCACTGGGTGAAATGCACCAAGGTCCTTTTTTCGCAGGGCTGGTAAGTTACAGTTCCATCCACTTGAAGGCCACTTTCCACTGTGAGAGCGACGTAAAAGGGCCTTAGTGTGTATGAGAAACAGGCCTGATGATTTGATCCTCCTCCTAAAGGATT
>NC_048321.1:9421863-9594475 GCF_013100865.1 Trachemys scripta elegans
GCCGACTGCTTGGCGTTCTCCAGCTGCAAGCCACAGGCCAGGCAGGGTTAGCGCCGCAGAGGGGCAGCTCCCTACCGACGTCCCAGCGTGGTGGGAGCGAACGGCCCTGGGAGAGGCCGGTCAGGGGGCCTGCGCGAGTGAGCTATCCATCAGCCCCTCGCAGGAGACAAAAACCCCGGCCTCTGGGCCAGCTTCCATCAGAGGCTGTGAACATGCCCGACAGGCGCTGATTTCGCTCCACATTCCCCACCGGGGAGGCTGGTACTAAGTGTTCTCTCCATTGCACAGGTGGGGAAAGCAGGGCCCGAGGACAGGAAAGGGCCTGCAACATTTTCACAAGTGGGCCCCTATTTTCAGTGGCCAGCTTTGGCTGTCTTGCCAGCTCAGCCTGATTCCTCACTGATCTCACACGGAGGGGAGCTGCTCCAGGCCTCTCAAAGCCAGGACCCCGAGTGCTGTGAGCTGAGCGCCCAGAGATCAGAGGCTGAGGGTGAAAATTTGGGTTTAAGTGACTTGCTTAAAGGTCACCGAGAGTTGGGGGAAAAGGCAGGACTAGAACCCAGGAGTCCTGACTCCCAGTCCTGAACCCCTGGCCCACCACACCCCATCTCATCTCCCTGGCCCTGTGCAGTGTGTTACCTTGGAGCCATAGGTCTTCTCCAGCTCCTCCTTGTACAGTCTGACCTGGGCTTCGTGCTGGGCCCGCAGGTCCTGGAGGGCGTCGGCCAGCTTGCTCTCGAACTCCCGCTGCCGGCCGTTGTCGATCTCCACCAAGCGGGTCTCGTGGCGGCGCTTGGTCTCACGAAGTTCCTGGTTGGGGGAGGAGGGGGAGGTATCACACCAATAAGGGGCTGTGTGAGCCGTGGCTCTCAGAGATGGAGCTCAGTGGCACAGGGCAGCAAACAGCCGTTAGCTTCGCTGCTGGGACCCGCACTGGCGTCGCCTGGGAGTCACCTGCCCCCTAGGTGGGAGCGGTGCCGAGCCAGGCGCAAGTGGGAATTGCTCCGTGCGCAACGTACATGCCCCAGAACCTGGCGCTTGATCCTCAGGGTTTGTCTACAATTGGGCCACTGTCGCGCTTTGAGTGTAGACTCTACCTACACATCTCCCATCGACACAGGGAATCCACCTCCCAGGAGAATAATTCTTCCACCCACCTAGTGCTGTCTACATGGGGACTTCGATCAGCTTAACTACACCGCTCAGAGGTGTGGATTTTTCCCCATTGCCCCAAAAGCTAGGTGGGGTTTTGTGAACGCTGCTAAATGGATCCCCTCGTCCTCAGCTGAGCTGCCACCGCTAATGCATCTCGCCTGGAGTTCTCTGTTGCTGAGGGCGTTGGCATGACCTGTCCTCATCGGGGAGCGATAAATCATGGGCCTGTACAGTGTATAAGTCTGCACCTTATTGGGGAAGGCCTTGCTCAGGGGCAGCCCGACCCCGCTCACCTCGCTGTAAATGTTCTTCTGGAAGTCGAGTTCTTCCTTCAGCGTCTGCAGACGGTTCTCGGCGTCCACCCGACGCAGCATCTCGTCCTGCAGCTGCTTCTTCACCTCGCCCAGGGCGGCTTCCAGCTGGGGAGGGGAGAGGGGAAAGTGAGCGCAGCCAGACGGAGATTCGCAGCCCCATCAGGCGGGTCTCAAGCGCGGTCCCTCGCCAGGGGGCCGCTGAGCCTGGGGACTGCAGGCCGGCAAATCTGGAGACTTCCCGCAAATGGTGATTGCTCAATTTGCATATTCTACATATTCACTGCCTCATTTGAATAAACCACATCAGAGCTAAACCCATCAATTCTCCCCTCCCCCAATACCGAAATCATGCCTGTCAAATCCACTCCCACCATGCGCCTCAGCCCCCCACCTCCCGCAGGTGAGGGGCTCTCCCTGTCACAAGACTGTGACAACTGCTCAAGGGCCCAGGAAAGGGACCCTCCAAATCGGGGGTCTCCAGGCCAATTTGGGCGAATTGACACGGCTGGGCCGGGCATTTCCTACTTTGCCCAGGGCAGCAGAAGGGACCATGGCCGGCAATTGGCATAACTAGTCCATGGGCTGGATTTGTGCCCCGCTGCAACAGGAGCCAGACAAAGCTCCCGCCTCGCCGCTCCCATTAGGCGAAGGAGTGGGTTGCCTGCCTACCCCCCTACCCACCATTCCACCTGGGGTTGGCTCCCTAGCTCACACCTCGCTGGGACCATTAACTGCTGCGTGGTCCCATCCGCTCCAAATCATACGGGGCATTTCAGCAGGCTTGGCAGGATGTGCACGGAGAATGCCATGATCTCTGGCGCTGCAGAGGGGACTGCGGGGGGCCCCGGGGCAGCAGTGCTCCGGAGTCAGGACCTGCTGCTCACCTTGGACACTTGCGCCCTCAGCTCCCGGATTTCATTATCCAGGTTCCTCTTCTCCCCCAGGGCGGTGGTGAGCGCGGCCTCTTTGGAGTTGAGCAGGGCCTCCAGGTCCTTGAGGCGAGCCTGCGCGGCCAGCAGGTCCCCTTCCTTCTTGCCATTCCTGGAACACAGCCAACAAACTGCTCTGGTGATGTGTTCGGGGAACCCCCTGCCCCATGCAAACGAGGGCCCAATGCTGGAGAGAGGCCCAGAGCACAATTCCCAGGTCCAAATACCCCTCCAGTCCCAGGGGACAGCTCAGAACCTGATCCCAAGGGGCCTGGGGAACTTCACAACGGTGGAAGATGCCAGACTGACAGCCCTGGTGCTTGGAGACCCATGTAGCCACAGACCAGGTCCAGATTACCCAATTCCTGCTCTGTTTCTCCTGATTCATGCAGCTACCATGCCCCCGACTTGGGATCTGCACAGACAGGATGGGATTTTGCACCAGTGCAGTTAGTGATGCTTCAAAACCAGGGGAAACGACACGGGAGGCAGCCCCATTTCACACTGACGTAGCACATCCACCCCGCCCCGCCGGGCATAGCTACCCTGCTACAAATATCCCCTCTATAGACAGGGCCTGAGGCTCTTTGATCTCCCAGTGCTCCCAGCTTCTCATTACACGCATCACGGGGTGATCAGCCGTGAAAGCAGCTCGTGCTCCATCCCATGTTACGGGCTGTTTTACTGACCCTACCCTGCTGGTGTTTATTGGCTGGTGATTCAGAGCGGCGCGTGGGTGTTTAAAAATTAAACACGGGCTGACGTATGCATTGGCAAGCGGCTCCCTGGGGAATTAAAGCAGTGATCCCTTTTACAGCACATCTGACGGAAAACACACACACACACACACACCCCGCTCCCAGCCTCCAGTTCAGACTGGAAAAGCAAGTACAGTATCATTAGTATATATTCTCTGTACAGCAGCAGCATCAAGGCCTCCCAGTTGTGGACCAGGTGCTAGGCGCTGACCAGACACAGCACAAAAAGATGGTCCCTGCCTCAAAGGCCCCCCAATGTAAGCAACCTCCCTCCTCCACGCTACCTACTAAAGAGGTCTTGGATCCACAGGACATTTCAGAAAAATTTTACATACCAGGGATGGGAAAAGGTGAGTGGGAACTCGGGCCTAAACTTTCTGGTGGCTCGTGATTTTGGGCGCCAGACCCAACACCCGAAAGCGCCACATTTCCAACAGGACAGCGCTCAGCTCTGTTTCAAAGGGAAACCCCTTTAAAAAGGCAACTCAGGGTGCGCACTGAAAAACCCCAACATCGCTAGCTGCCTGTGAAACTTGAGACCTTAGAGGACAGTTAATAAGGGATTGATTGAGGAGGAAAGACCAAGAGATTTACAGTAGAAGTATTTACAGCCCGGCCCTAAGAGTCTGGGGGTATTTGAAAGATATATACACCAAGGAAGGAAAGAGAATTATTCAGGGTGCTCTGAGGAGCAAGGAGATGAAGGAGAATGGAGTTGCAGGCTGATCATCAGGAAACACCTCCTCGCAAGAAGATAGATG
Organism: Trachemys scripta elegans; assembly: GCF_013100865.1. Taxonomy (NCBI): domain Eukaryota; kingdom Metazoa; phylum Chordata; order Testudines; family Emydidae; genus Trachemys; species Trachemys scripta. The sequence continues at coordinate 9,425,781 of NC_048321.1, forward strand.
AGTCTTCCATAGGACCTTTAAAACCAGACTTAAGTGCTGGGCAAACCACAGCGATCCTGCTCCGGTTGGTGGATGTGATATGTTGGCTTGCAATATATTATGGACCCACTAGATGGTGATGTATACTGCATGTAGCTCCAAGGGGGGCGTGATCCCTGGCATACAACAGAGACAAAGCTGGAACTCGGGCTGTACGGAAGCCTGCTTAGATCTGTAGCTATTTTGATCAATAAACAGCTGCTTAAGATGGACTTTGACTCCATACAGAACGACAGCATGGGAGGGTCGGACAGCTCGACCCTCTAAGTCTTATGAGGTTAACATCTCCTCCCTCATGTTGATCTATGCGTAGCTATTTATTATTGTGTGCATAATATATGATGGTAGCGTCTGGAGGCCCCAACTGAGATCATGGCTCCACCGTGCTAGGTGCTGCGCACCCAGTGAGAACATCTCTGCCCCAGAGAGCTTACAGTCTAAACAACCACGACAGACCACAGGTGGAGGGGAAGTGCTGAGACTCTAAGAGTAGGAAATGCCTCGGGAGGAAGAGTCACCTAAAATAAGGAAATCCAAGTGGTTTGTTCTCATCTTGATCAAGGCAAGCCAGGCTCGGCAAGGTCAATCGGCGTCTCGAGCAGGCACGAAGGAGAGGAACGGAACCTCAGAAATATCCCCACTTGGAACCCAAACTGCAGAGACTCTAGCAAGTAGGGTTGCCAACTTTCTCATCGAACCGAACGCTCTAGCCCTGCCCCCAACCCCGAGGACACGCCCTCACTCACTAATTCCCCCTCCCTTGGTGGCTCGCTCTCCCCCACCCTCACTCACTTTCACTGGGCTGGGGCAGGAGGTTGGGGTGCGGGAGGAGGTGAGGGCTCAAACTGGGGGTGAGGGCTCTGGGGTAGGGCCAGAAATGAGGGGTTCAGGGTGCAGGAGGGGGCTCCAGGCTGGGGCAGGGAGTTGGGGTGCGGGAGAGGGTGAGCGCTCCAGCTGGGGGTGCAGGCTCTGGGGTGGGACTGGGCAGGGCCGGCTCTGGCTTTTTTGCTGCCCCAAGCAAAAATAAAAAATTTGAGGGAATGCTGCCCCAAGCACGAGCTTACTCGGTTGGTGCCTGGAGCCGGCCCTGAGACTGGGGATGAGGGATTTGGGGCACAGGAGGGGGCTCCAGGCTGGGGGGTGGGGCCGAGGGATTCGGAGTGAGGGAGGGGGTTGGGATGTGGGAGGGGAGTGCTGGCTCTGAGGTGGGGCCAGGGATGAGGGGTTCAGGGGGCAGGAGGGGGCTGGTATGTGGGAAGGGGTGCAGGCTCTGAGCTGGGGATGAGGGGTTCATGGTGTGACAAGGGGCTCTGGGCTGGGGCAGGGGGCCTGGATGCAGGGGGTGAGGGCTCTGAGATGGGGTCAGGGATGAGGGGTTGGGAGGGGGCTCAGGGCAAGGGATTGGGGCGCGGGCTTACCTCCGGCGGCTCCCGGTCAGCAGCGCAGCAGGGGTGCAGAGGCAGGCTTCCTGCCCATCCTGGCACCGCGCTGCGCCCCAGAAGCGTCCAGCAGCAGGTCTGGCACCTAAGGGGGAGGCACCGAGTCGGATCTGTTTTCTGCTCTCACCTACAGGCACCACTCCCCCCAACTCCCATTGGCCAGTGCTCGGGGTAGGGGCAGCACGCGGAGCCCCATGCCCCCCTGCCTAGGAGCCAGACCTGCTAGCCGCTTCTGGGACGCCGCATGGTACCAGGACAGATAGGGACTAGCTTGCCTTAGCCGGGCAGCACCGCCAACCGGACTTTTAATGGCCTGGTTGGCGGTGCTGACCGGAACCACCGGGGTCCCTTTCTGCCCGGGTGTTCTGGTCAAACACTGGACACCTGGTCACCCTACGAGCAAGACCTGTAGGTTTGCTCCCTCTCCTGTGCAGGGCTGGGGCTGCTGGATTCATTCTTGCAGTGAGTCTGAGCTGAAGGGAGGACTCCTTGTTTAGATCGCTCTGGTACGACAGAATAAAGATCACGCACGTCCTCACGTGGGCAGCAGCTGGACTGCGTCATAAAGGCCACCCACCCGAGCTGCAGAGACCGCTTCAGGTCCCTCCCATCGTACGCTCCGAGTGAGGCCTGCACAGAGAGACAAGCCAAATGCTGGCAGCTCAGCCGTCTGCTGCCCTTGTTGATACAGGCTGACTAACTTGCTATCCCTGCTAACTCCCCAGAGCCACATCTGCTTAAGGACAGAGCTGGCATGAATTTGACCCAGATTCCTTTAGAGAGATTGAGGCTCAGGACTCCTGGGTTCTAGTCCCAGCTCTGCCACAGAGCCATGATCACCGCAAGAAGTCCTGGGTCAGGGCTCTGAGGTTGTAGTCGCAGTTGTGCAGCCTTCCCTCCCTGCGCCTCAGGGTGAGGCTTACTTGGCATTTGTGAAATGCTTCAAAATCCTTTGCTAACAGGAGCTATGATGTTTATAAAGCAATGGAAACGCTGCGAAGTATTATTACTCGGTGTCACGTATGAAAGGACTTTTTAGGTGTGCAAATTCTTTATCTGCATCTGGGGCGCTGCAGAAATTGGGATTTCCTGCCTTCTGGGCATTTTGAAATATTTGAGATTCCACCCAAGAACCTTGGCTTTCCCAGGCACAAAATCCATTACACTCTGAATTGCTGCTCTTTGCTTTGGGCAGATGTCAGTAGCCGAACAGTAACGAATGCTGTAAGAAGAAAGCACCAAGGTTACTTTCAATATGTGACGCAGTTCATGCTGATCATCATTCAGGTTTTAGGGAGGTTGCTGAACCAAAACCAACCAAACACTATTTTGGTAGGACCTATAAAAAGAAAGATCGTTCCTTCCGCACGATCGGGGTGCTGATCATTCCTAGTCCCTAAAACTGTACTGGAAACATCTGCTGTGGGTGTCAACACCCAAGTAAAAGCTGGGCTGGAAAGAGGAAGGGTCTCGGCAAGACTGTTAATTTCAGCTAGCAACGTCAATTTCAGCTCTGTTCTAAACAGCCACTGTGGGCTCAGATTGCATAACCTGGGGGTCCAAGTGGGATCTGTTTGGCTCCGGCTGTGTGAAATGGGCATTTATGTGTTGAAGCCCCAAATCTCAGCACCTGCAGGCAGGTGACCTTTAAAGAGAGAGCCAAATTTGTGCGCAAGAGGGACTTTGTTTCAGACCTATCTCTACCACCGTCCTACAGATGGGGAAACGGAGGGAGGTGAACTGACTTGCCCCAGGTCACCCAGCAAATCCCATCACCAAGTCACGGATAGAAGCCGGGAGTCGCAGGCCTCTGCTCTAGCCCAGTCTGCTTCCTCTCAAACCACTTTGCATTTGGTGCAGCAACTGACACTCGAGTGCACAGCTGAGTTATGTGAGGCTGCCAAACTGAATCCCAGCGCACATTCCGCAGGCAGGAGAAAAGGCAGGGGGGCGACAGCAAACTCCTGAATCATTAGATCATGGGTAAAAATATCAGGGCGGCGATGGCCAAGGCTGATGCCCAGTGCCACGGGCTGGCCTGCTTTGCACACAGTGCCGGCAGAGGAAAGCAAGGAGATATTCCCTCACGCCCCTTGTCTCGCTCCTATTCTGGGAGCGATACGGCTACAATCGCCCTGCAAACAACTTCCAGCAAGAGGCAGGCCTGAACCCAGCTCCAGAGTCTCATGGGCAGATCTGACTAGCCCTAATCTAGCCAAAACACACCACCCACTGCAGAGATGGTTCCCGGCTGGCCCTACCCAGCCCCCGGGGCTCCCCAGTCACTGTAGAACCCTACGCTCTGTACGTGCCAGTGACTCAGAGAAGGAAAATGCCAACTGAGAGCGTTTCTGGAGCTTCTCTGGCTTATTACAAACACCCTTTAATGCTGAATTATCCCCATCTGGCAGCAGCCTCTTCCTTACAACCAGCATGACGGGGATACAGGGATCTGGGGCTTAAACCCCATGGCCTTTGATTATTGGCCAGCACTTAAATTCTCACTCTGGTTATTCCTTCTCTTAACTCTTTCCTCCCCGGCCTGATCCAGACAAGCGCTGGAGGTTCGATCCCCGACTCTGCCACGAGCTCTGGGGGAGACCTGTGTCGACAGTCTCCCTGCGCCTCAGTTTTCCCATCTGTAAAACGGGCAGAATAATCCTTCCTTTGCCTTGTCTATTTAGGCTGGACGCTGTCTGGGGCAGGAACTGCGTCACTAGATGTATATACAGCAGCTTGCGCAGTCCTGATCTCTGCTGGGGCCGCGAAGTGCTACTGTAATGTTGGGAGACCTGGTGTAAATCCCACTCTCTCTGCCTCAGTTTGCCCCTCAGACACGGGGTCAGTAATTTTACACCCTTGGAAAGTGGCCTGACACCTCCCACGGAAGATGCAAGGCACAGGAGTATCATTCACCCCATGTTGCGGAAACTGGGGAAACTGAGGCACTGAGCGAACAAGTGACTTGCCTAACATCACACGGGCAACCTGTGGCCGAGAGGAAAACTGAACCGAAGTCTCCTGAGTTCTGGTTCAGTGCCCGGCCCCGGGGCAGTCCTTCATCTCCAGACATTTCGAACAACGGGGGAGCTGACCTGATGCTAGCAGCGGTGGAGAATTTTTTTGCAGAGATTCCTCAACCAGTGCAGGCCAGGTGAATTGCAAAGGGGACCCGAATGGGCCATTCCCATTTGAATGATTGGGAAATGGGGCAGCCAAATCGGCGGGCGCGGCTTTAAGAAATCAACAAACACATCCCCAATTAACTCATTTAGTCCAAATATCCTGGACTAGGCGTGACTAGGAGCTCAGTGATGTGTGCCTCACCCAACAACTTCGCACGTGCAATCAGCCTAGGTCTCTGTCCCCATGAGGAAGGAGAATGTCAGCAGACTAGCTGCCAGCAGACAGCTGAGGGGGGTTTCTCTCTGTCTCGTGTGCTTTTCCTCCAAGGAAAGAGAATTCACACCAACTTCCTTAAAACCTCTGGTGATTAATTCGTGGCTCCTGATGCAAGGAGGAACTGGGATCCCATTTGCTCTAAAAAGACTTTGCAAGAGGCCTCCAGCAGGCATCTGTGTCTACTAACATCTGCCAGGGAAGCTGCGGCACCAAACCGGGTGCATCTTTGAGAACGGAAACTAGCCGCAGAACAGACCTGACCAGTTCTGACAGCAGCGTGCAACACACACGCGGCTGGATTTGGTGAGAGCAGCTTTTATGCTTCAGATCAACAATGCTCCACAAATCCTTGGTAAAGCAGATACCTTCTGGGGCAGCTGGGGACCTGCCCGGTCCCTACTGCGAGTCAGTACATTCTGCTTCCTATGGCCCCTGGTAAGCAGAGGAGAGCCTTAATGTAGGTGCTATGTCTATGTCCCCTCCTCGCCTCTCCCTCCCTCCGGCACTCCCCCTATGCTAGGGGCTGGGCCCCGACGCCTGCTTCACACCAGCTGGGGAGGCCCCTGCGCATGTGTGTGCATGATTTCTCAGCAGGGCCAATCTCCAAGTGGACACAGCAGCATAAAGCCGGTTTAGTGTAACTGAGAATCAGGCCCTTTGCAGCCAGTCCTGCAGAGGCTCTGAACACCCTCAGTTCCCATCGGTGTCAGTGCGAGCTCAGGATGTTTGACGCTTCTATTACTGTTTATATGGCAATCGCATTCAGAGGCCCCTACAGGGATGCCAGCGTGCTGGTCTGTCTGGGCAACGTCCTTTCCCGCCATTAACCATTCGGGAAGAAACAACGGTTCCAGCCAGAAGCATCTGTGCGATAGAAACAGGCGTCACCATGCTGTATGTGGCCCCCAATTGTCCGAGTGCCTCATAATCTTTGGTGTATTCACCCTCACAATTTCCCTCCTGGCAAGGCTGGGCTATTACCCCATTATACAGATGGGAAACTGAGGCACAGTAAGGCTAAGGGACTAGCCCAAGGGCACATGGGGAGTCTGTGGCAGAGCAGGGAATTAAACCCAGGCAAGCGCCCCAACCACTGGGCCACCCTTCCTCCCCAGAATTTAATTTAAAACATACACACGCAAAAACCAAACAATTTGTATGGCTGTTTCATGTTTTTCTGCTGAGAAGCAAATCAATATTAAGCACTTAGCAATTCTCTGCCTTTTCAACAGCTCCAATTTCTCCTTTGGTCTGTGCCTTCTCAATGCAGCAACAACAGCAACACGGGAATAAAGACGCAGAAATGCCAAGATTAGAGCGCTAATCTTCGCCTGAACAGCAGCATGAGACACGCTGGATTCCCTCGCTCGGAACTGGGGGAGTCCTTTGCCAAGGGAAAGGGCGGGTACTGTATAATGCCGGGATCTTTTACTAAACAGAAATCAAAAAGTCTGAGCACGAGTCATTTTCCTCCCACACCAACTAAAAACTGGCTGATCCTAACAACACTGCTATTCATCTCAAGGGACCCGGCACAATCCAGCCTGCTTCTTGTACGTTCCACCAGAACTACTGCTGTAAAGGGTTGCAGAGACACAAATACACAGGCACACATGTTATTCCTGAGGAAGGATGGTCCAGTGGTTACAGCACTAGCCTGAGATTTGGGAGTCCTGCGTTCAATTCCTTGCTCTGCCACTGACTCGCCATGTGACCTCAGCCAAGTCATTTACCCTCTCTGTGCCTCAGTTTCCCCATCTGTAAAAGGGGTCTATCATGAGTCTGGGGCTATGAATGGCTCTTGAGCTACGTGAGAATTTCAGCTCACACATTTCTGGCCCTCGCAGCTGCAGAGAAAAGCTTGAAAAAAAGTGACTCCTTAAAAAGCTTCAAAACCAAAAGCAGATAAACCCCCCAATTATTTTAAGAACCTCCTGATTTCTAAGCCAATCTCAGGATTTTTGAAGCCTTGAGGCTGTATTAGTTTCGTGTCTTTTTTAACTAACATATGGAGATAAGACTCGGTTGTGAAAGTGCCTTTTCAATTCAAACGCTCCAAGCACTAACTTGGTGCTCCAGGAGTGGGGAATTGGGGGTGAGGGGAGAAAAGACGAGGCCAAAGGCAAATACCTGGGACCTGAGAGTCATCGCTGCTTGCGCTTAAGCACAGAGAACTGGTTGGAGGATGTGCTTTCAACAAAACATCTGGTGAAGGATGCATGGGAAAAAAATAGCCATGTTTCAAGATGGTCGGGGCTGTGTTGACTGGCTGGTGGGACGGGACAGACGTCACGGCTTCAGCGGATCTGTGCGCTCATGTGCTACTGCTGTCAATCTGCCTGCTTGAATATCTCATATTGCAAGGACATCTAGTCATTGCTGATTTAACCTGACTAGGCTTACAGCTCTGACCGGCTGCCACAAAAGGCCCGATTCTCCAGCACCCTGAATCTTGAGCCCTCATTTACCCCAGTGCTGTGACCCGCTCTGATTTGGTATTTTGTATTGGTGTTGGTGCTGGCACATGGTAAAACCAGGAGCCAGCAATGGAGAATTGGGCCCAGAGAGCTGAGCTGATCAGGTCCCACAGGCCAAAGGAGGCGTCCTCTGGAAGCAGCTTGCATCCCTCCTCCTGCCATCAGCGTAGGCTGCAGACTCCCGTCACCAGCTGAGCAGATCCCATGAGCCCCTAGCATCAGAAGGCACCTACTTTCGGCAGGTGCAGGAGTCCCCACCCCTTGCGCTTGCATTTGGTTGATTAGGAGCAGGTGTTAGAAACAGGTGCTAGAGGTTTTCCTGTGCCGTGCAACCACTGACGAGCTGTTTGGATCCAGTTTGCACAGTGTGTGATCAAACGAGGCCAATCCAAATCTGGACAGCGCTGCCATCTCCAGGCAAAGGATTTAGCAATTAGCACAGGGAGTCTTCATTCCCCAGTCTACCCCAGCAAACACAGGCAAAAGACGGGTTGCTTCACTTGCTTGGAACATTTGGAATTAGCCTAGAGAAGTGAGTTTGCGAGAGTCTTGGATTAGCTTTTAGCAAGTCCCTTTGTCAGACGCTGCACTGGGTGACGTGGGTCTAGGCTCCATTAAAGCTGCCTAGCGAAGATAAGTGCTAGGATGTTACAGCGGCTCTCTGGGCCATTTGAAACAGACAAGGGCGTAAGATGGGGAGGGGAATTCCTGAAAAGGCAACAGGGCTGCTGTGAATGTTAAGTGCGAGCTGTATCAGAGAGGTGGCCGTGTTAGTCTGAATCTGTAAAAAGCAACAGAGGGTCCTGTGGCACCTTTAAGACTAAAAGAAGTATTGGGAGCATAAGCTTTCGTGGGTGAATGCCCACTTCATCAGACGCAAGTGTGAGCTGGTTAGTCATCAGGAAGGAAAAACTCAATTGCTGGGACCGGAGAGAGAGCTTTGCCTTCGCTGCCCCACAGTCCGGCTTCCCCCGGCCACTCAAAGAGCAGTGGGGCTTTTTAATTGGCTGGATAAAGTTACCAGGTCAGCTCATGATTTGAGCATGATCTGATGCTAGTTGGGGGCTCCTATTAAAAGCTGGTTGTTAAGATACCTGAGCGAGCACCTACAAAGACTGACCTAAGGTACCAAAGATGCCTGTGGGATGTACCAGGCTTCATCTCGACATTTCCCCATAACCACCGGACTGGCCCATTTCAGGCAAGCGGCCAATTCAAAGTCCAGCCACATTAGAGCTTTCTAAAGAAAGCCGCCTACCGGCAAATTGACACATTGGTCCAAACTTCTGACCTTGAACACGTTCGCTCGGCTCCCTCTAATTTCAACATGTGCATCGGAAGCCAGAAGGTGGCCCTGGAGCCATTTCATTTCTCCAGGGAATCCCAGCATTTCCTTTAGCAACTTTGACTGGCAGATTGTCCCAGAAGCTCTATATTACTAAAGAAAAATGAAGAATCTTGCAGCATCTACCCCTGCATGTGTTGGCCCTTCGCTTTCATTTATATCCCCTTTGTCCTCTAGCCTGTCTGTGCCAAGCTAAAAATAGTAACTCGGTTTGGCGGGCGCTGGGCTCTTCCCACCTCCTGCCCTTGTGAACTGGGATGTTCAAGAGATTTTTTCCACTTCTCCCTACTAGACCTCCCCCACCTTCAGGACTAAACCAGCTGCCACAGTGTTAATTTCCCTTTGTCAACTCAACTGAGTGAAGACAGTTAAATGCTAATCGCGAGGGGAATTAACCATCGAAGAGGGTCTCATGGGATCCAGTGGATTCTCCACCACTTGGAATTTTTGAAACATCTTTCTAGGGTGGGGTTTTCCAAAGCACTTAAATCATTTGGGAGCACAATCCCACGGCTTACAATGGAACTTGTGCTCCTAAGTGACACAGAAGCGACTGAAAATCCAGGCCCTACAACGTATGCTCTAGTTCGACTATACATTTTTGGGCTTGATGCAGGGATCACAGAGCAAGTTTCTTTGGCTTCTGCCGTGCAGGAGGTGAGACTACGCAATCATAATGGTCCTTGCTTGCTTTGAAGCCTTACAGACACGAGCTAAACTCTGGATCCAAACAGTTCCACACTAGATTCGGGATGGCGCTGAACCAAAACCCCAGAATGGTGCAAGGGAGGCCCTGTGCTACTTGGACTGGCTGGCTTTCAGATTAGGACGTCAGGGCACTGTTTCAGTATCAGCTTGGGAAAGGTTTTGCAGTGCTGCCAAATCTTGTGATATTTTTCTTAAAGCGCCAGGTCCTCGAGTCAGGGGAAAATCTCAGCTTTCCTTTTTAACCAGGTAAATTTTTAGCCCTTAGGGCCATGGAGAAAACTGGAAAATGTGCGGGGAACGCCACCTAACATTCAAAAACCAGAAGGCAATTTTTTTTTTTTTTAATCTCAGGATTTTGGGGGCTTGGCTCATGGTTTTTGAGAATTTTGGGTAGGCAATAGAGAGGTTGTATCTATCTGAGGAACTTATCTTGCCCCTTACATAGATCTGATCATCTCCATTTTTCATGTACTTTTATCCCCACAACCTCCATTTTACAGGTGGGGAAACTGAGGTACAGCAAAGCTAAGCAACTTGCTCTTGTTCACACCTGGAGTCTGTGCTGGAGCAGGAAACTGAAGCTAAATAGTGCTCTAACCACTAGACAATCCTTCCTCTCCACCTATGATTCTAGTTCAAGTTTCATTACAGACCAGGGAGCAATTCTCCAGGGGGCTGAGTGCCCTCCCCTGGAAGCAGCTGGCGCACAGCTCTCCACAACTTGCTCAGAGTCTCATAGGATCCAGCCCCTGTTGCATCTAAATTTAGATGTTCTAAAAAGGCATTTATCAGGATCAGCAACAAAAATGCAACGGATGCATCCAATCCTCAGGAAGAAAAAGTCACAAGAGAAAATATGAGAGAGGGGAAAAAAGGGCCTCAAGACGGGGTGCTTATTTTTAGCTTTTAAACACAGAAAAAACATAACATGGTTGAGCTGGGAGAAAATCCAAACTGTACAGTTAGATCAGTTTCCATTACTTTAGTATGGCGGCGGGGGGGGGGAGGGGGGGGACAAAAAACTTCCAGGCAGATGCTGCTGCAAATAACGGCAGCTGCTTAAGAAGCAGGAGAAAAATCTTCTAATCTGATGATGGGGGAGAGAAATCATACTTCGGTTCAGAACAGACAGCCCGAGCTCCAATGGGACATATAAGGGAACAGCCCTTTGGAAGCAGTATAGGCCATCAAGTCTCTGCATTGCGTCAGAGAGATCTTGCCTAAATACTTGGCTGAGTGGAGGAGTTCATCTTTACTGTTCCCTATTACGGCAGCCACCACTGAGATCAGGGTGCTAGGTGCTGCACAGACATAAGGAGAGAGAGTCCCTGCCCCGACCAGCCTACAATCTAAATAGACAACCCAGACAAAGGAGACATTGTTATTCCCCTCTTACAGATGAGAAACCGAGGCACCGAGAGAAGGGAAGTGACTTGCCCAACTTTGCAGCTCCTGCATTCCTCATGAATTGAGATGCCAGGTTAAATATTTAGTAGAGAACAAAGTTCCGTTTATCCACAGAGCAGGTACAGCGCTGGGTGAGCATCCCATCCACACTGCCCAGCCATCATGCCATAATCCTGACCTTCAGAGATGCCCCGGGAGAGCGAGAAGGGAGGTACACTGGACCCTCCCTAGAACGTGTGTCTATATAGCGCAAATTCGCATATAACGCGGTCGCAGCCATGGATCCCAAATGTAATTACAATTAATTTTAACAGGGTCCCCGCATTAACGCGGTACTGTGCACAGATCCCAAATCCCGTGTTCCAGAGAGGGTCCGGTGTACATTTCCACAACCCAGTCACATGCCTGGTCACTTAAAGATTAGCAGTGATACTACAAAAGGGGGAATGACTGGCTGGGCAGGCAGTCCTGCTAAACAGAAGCCGCGAGTCAGAGCGGATCACACATTGAATACGAGTCAACAATGCGATGCAGTTGCAAAATACGTGACTATCGTCCTGGGGTGTATTAACAGGAGCGTTGCATATAAGAGATGGGAGGTAACGGTCCTGCTCTACTCGGCGCTGGTGAGGCCTCAGCTGAACTAGTGTGCCCAGTTCTGCCCACCGCGCTTTAGGAAGGATGCGGACAAACTGGAGCGAATCCAGAGGAGAGCGACGAAAATCATCAGAGGTTTAGAAATCCTGACCTGTGAGGAGAGGTTAAAAAAAGGGGCATGTTTAGTCTGGAGAAAAGAAGACTGAAGGGAGACCTGAGAAGAGTCTTCCAATATGTGAAGGGCTGGTCTAAGAGGACTGTGATCGATTGTTCCCCATGTCCACTGAAGGTAGGACAAGAAGCAACGGGCTTAACCTGCGTGCAAGGGAGATTTAGTTTGGCTTAGGCTATGTCTACACTGCAGACCTTACAGTGACACAGCTGTGCCGCTGTCAGGTCTCCCTTGTAGCCACTCTATGCTGGGGGGAGAGAGCTCTCCCGTTGGCATAATTAAACCACATTGGCGGGAGATTGTCTCCCACCGACATAGAGCTGTCCACACCGGCGCTTCTGTCAGTGAAACTTATGTCCGTCGGGGTGTGCGTGTGTTTTTCACACCCCTGACCAACAAACATTTTATCGACAAAAGTGCTGGTGCAGACAAAGCCTTAGAAAGACTTTCTAACTCTCGGGGGGTAGGGGGAGGTTTAAGCTCTGGAACAGGCTTCCAAGGGAGGTTGTGGAACCCCCATCACTGGAGATTTTTAAGAACAGGCTGGACAAACCCCTGTCAGGGCTGGTCTAGGGTTACTCGGTCCTGCCTCAGCATGGAGGGGGCTAGCCCTGATGATGTCTCGAGGTCCCTTCCGGCCCGACGTTGCTCTGATTCATGCAAACTTTGCCTTGGAACGATGTTTCTCAGGCAGATTGGACCTGCGACCAAGACTGGAGGGCAAAGAAAGGGTGTAACGACCTGAGGAATGTTCGCAGCAGGGCTTGGCTTACAGAGGTGCCAGAGAGAGAATGCGGGAGGCACTCAGGTGAAGGGCGGTAACAGCAGGGCGTTTGCTGCAGCAGAGAAGAAAGGTTTGGAATGCCACTGGGCACTTCAGAGCGACTGGCAGTGCCCTGCCCACGCATTTACTTCTGCAAGACATGCCCGCCACGGGTTTCCCCCTAGACTCGTTTAAGGAAGCGACACCTCCCCAATATGCCTATTATAAATAGATCAGCAGCAGCCTTCACTTCCTCGTCACGAGGCTCCTTGCTAGGAGACGCCAGCTTCTATTTTGGGTCCTGGAGACGCGGCGATTTGGGGGGGGGGGTTGTTTTTTTTTAAGTTTGCAAAGTTGGCATCGAACCAGCATGCCGGGATTAATCGGTAGCAATATGGGCGTTGCCTCCCCCGCTGGTTTCTAAGTTAAAATCCATCCCACGCCGCGCCATGCAAAATGCCGGCTCAGGCAGAATTAACCTGGAGCGGAAGAACGGACTGACACTCGTGCCAAGCCAGCCAGCCGCCGAGTTTCCACGTACAGATGAGGTAACTGTTGCACAGAGAAGCAACTATAATTTGCACAGATCTGTTAATCGAACCCAGGGGTCCTGATTCCCAGTCCCTACCTGATCTCACGTCTACAGCACGTATCCCTCTCAGAGCTGGGAACAGAACCCAGGAATCCTGCCTCCTCCCAGCCCCCAGTTCTAGCCTCACTGCCTGCTACAAGAGCAGGCGTTGCCCCAGGTACACTTTGATTTCAAGTCAAACTCACTGGAAGCAGGTTGGGAAGTTTGGAGGGCTCCCTAGGGCGCAGGGTCCCTGTTGAAATGTTATTGTGCTTGGAAAACAATGTGGAAAGCAGGAAAGGGTGGAATGGGAAGCATTACAATGTGGCAATGGGGAGAAACCGCTTCTCAGGTCTTCTGACTCACCCGTACTCTGAAGAGACGCTGCCAATCGCCTGGGTAAACAGACACCAGTATCCAAGGAGGGTTGCGTCTCGCGAAACATCTGTACAGTGCGAGCATCCCGTTGGGGCATCAAACCCAGCACTGATTCTGATCCACCCTGTATCAGAGGATGCTGGGAGACCAGGCCTCCCAGAACCAGACACACCAGACCTAGGGGCCTCCCAAGGTGCCAACCCAGAGCTGACAGCAGCCTCCCTGCCAGACACCCGCTGGCCACGCCCAAGCGGGCCTCTATGGGCACATGTATTTCATTAAGGCAGGATGGGGATTCGCTCAGAGCTGCCTGGCTCTCGACAGGATGGAAACAGCTCGTTGGCAGAGCTGGTGGAAAAGTTTTGAACAAGCCATTTTCCCATTAAAACAGCGGCTTCCTCGCCCAAAATTAGAGGTGTTCCTCATTTCCTGAAATCGCAAGCAAAGCTTTTGTTTCTTATAAAAGGAAGATTTCAAATGAAACTGGGAAACAAATCCATTACATTGCGTGTGTGTCCCATCCTCCCCCGACGTTTTCCTTCACACATTCCTGCCTCACCCCTTTTCAGGGGCAAAATTGGGAGTGGAAGTGGGAGGAGAAAAAGAAAAAGTGTTGTGGGGGGGAATCTTTGGTTAAAAAAAAAAAAGTAAGTTTTGAGTAGCAGGACGAGCGCCCATTTTCTAACGCCGCCGAATGAAAACAGCTTCCGGCTTTTCACAACTTTCTGTGCAAGATTTCTGTTTTTTTTTTATCCCTACCCCCCTCCATTTTTCAGCTGGCTCTGCTCACTGGAGAAATCCACCAGCAATCAAGCCCAGCATGGAATGAACCTTACAGGTCCCATCTCTTGCCGTGTGTCTGTACTGCTCCGGGCACACTGGAGCTCTGATTTCAGACAGGGCTTCCAGATGCCAATACACACCGATTTTGTGTGTGCTTTTTTATGATCCTGCTGTTTATGTGAAAAACAACCACCGTAGGTACTTATATGGCCACCGTAGCTTCTGAGCACCTCATCAATTTTTAAAAAAAAACTTATTTATCCTCACAACCCCTGTGAGGCAGGGTTGTGCTGTTACCCCTATTTTACAGATGGAAAACTGAGGCACAGAGAGATTAAGTGGCTTGCCTAAGGTCACAGAGGAAGTCTGTGGCACAGTAAGGAATTGCACCTGGGTTTCCCAAGTCCTAGACTAATCCCCTAACTACTGCGCCATCCTTCCTCCCACCACAACACAAGACATCTACACGCACCTCAACACGCCTACCTCCCCAACAGATCTTACCTAGCTACTAATTACTGGAGTCAGTCACTCCTGCAACAGATCAAAACCTGTGAGCACAGAGCAGCTGTGTTTGTTTCAGTTGCTTAAAAAACAAGTAACAGGATTTTAGAACAAATATTGCATTTAAAAAACCCCACACAGACCAGTGGCTGGAAGCGATCCCATATCCGTCGCCCGTCCAGACCTGCCACGCCCATACTGATGAGTCATCCCAGCCGCTCAGCGGGTTTCCATAAGGCCAGAAATGGAAACCCCGAGTCACCAGGGTTTGCTCCTGTTGGGGCTGATGTTGCCCTAGCAATGGGGTGGGCTTTGGCGCTGGTTAGGAATGGCTGCAGGCGGAGGGCAATATCGAAGGGGAGAGGATCGTGGCTGGGTTTCTCAGGAGTGGGCCGCGAAATGGTAGTGTTTAGCAGAGCTTTAACCATGAGCAATCAGCCAGCTATGCTGGGACAGTTTCGGGGGAAAGAGACGGGAACTCTGCTTCCCACAGGGCAGCTGAAAGGCTGGGCCAGAACTTCAGCTGGTGGGCATCAACTCATCTCCTAGCACGGGAGAGAGGAGCCCGTTCCAGTCATTCACACCACTGCAAAGTGGGTTCCGAACACGACCCCGCTGATCTGGTGTGAATGACTTCACAAGGCGCCGGGGGACGGAGGATCGGGCCTGATTTCCAGGTACCAACTGATTCCTGGAGTAACAAAGTTTCCTCTTCCCTTGCTACGGTCTATCAGTCAGCTCTTTGCCCAGGGAATCTCTTTAGCAGCTGTATTTGGCTTAGGCAGGATGTGGTGAGTTTCTGGAGCCAGGTGCATGCAAATAGTTGTGTGCTACCGGGACGTACCGATGAAAGAACAAGCTAATGTACATGCTGAGATAGGCTGAGATTCGGTGACTATTCTGTGCCCATGTAGTGCCTTGTTGCAGAGTATCTGGGAGCGCTGCAGAATCAGACCAGCCCCACACACCCCGCCCCGGGCCAGCTAAATAATTATATCTCCTTTCTACAGACAGGGAAACTGAGGCACAGGATGGGGGAAGTGACATGCCCACAGTCTATCAGTAGTCTGTGGCAGAGTTGGGAACAGAGTCTCAGTCACCTAATGCCCAGCCCCTCTGGCTCTCACCACTAGACAGCATTCCCAGCCCTTCATTAAAATGCCAATGGAAAAACATTGCGTTCTCCAGGGAAAGTGGAAGCGCCTGGCCGTCACACACTGACCAGACGCTGTGGCCTGTGACGTTTTGCTGCCTGATGCTGCAGCCTACTCGGCCTTCTGCAGGGCAGCCAGCCCTGGGAATGCACCCCAGTTCAGCAACATACATGTCGAGAAGCACATGTCGCATACTGAACGCATGTGCTTATTTACATGCATGTATCCGATCCGTGCCATGCAAAAGTGCACAGCCAGGGAGGCCGTATAGCCCAGTGGTTATAGCAAGGCAAGCACTAGGACACCTGGGTTCTATTCACAGCTCTGGCACCAACGCAGCCTTTGGAAAGCACCCAAAAGATTCACAGCGATGCAACTGAGATCAGCATTCAGCCCTGCGTGCATAAACCCGCCCTCCAGCCTCCCTGGGACTGCCTCCATCAGACAAACAGAGCATTCACACGCTTCTTCGCCTTGAGAGCTAATCCAGGTCATTGGTCTTCCCAAGGCAATCTGGCAGCAAAGGAGCCTTCCCTCTCTGCTCTACGCCCCATCACCCCCCCTAAAGTGTGGGAAAGCAGGCACAGAACTACTGCCAAGCTCCTGCCTTGTAAACAGGGTTCTCTAGCCTATAAGAAGAGCTGTGCGGGCTAGAAAGAACATTTCCCAGTCACCAGACAGGAGCTTGAAGACAAGACATTTTTTATTTACAGGTCAACCCGCAGCTCATGTGTCTCCACCACACACCCCGGCTCCTTGGCTCAGCATCAGACTTGCTATCGCTTCCAACGCGCAACACACCCACAGCAAACACAGCCAAGCCCCTCACAATCTCACTCAGATGCCCGGCCTTATTTCCCACCCTTGCAAGATTAAGGGAGGGGAAGGACGAACTAGTGGTTAAGGCGCTGACTTAACGGTTCTATTCCCACCTCTGCCATTGGCCTGCAGGGGGATCTTGGGCAAATCACCACCCCGTCCGTGTCTCAGTTTCCCCATCTGTAAAATGGACATAATAATACAGCCCTCCTTTGTAAAGTGCTTTGAGATCAATGGATGATAAAAGCTAGGGATCATTATTGCAAATCCCTGTTTGGGCACATTTAATCTGATTTAAACCTGTTTACATTGATTAAGTTTAACTCAAATCGCATCTTCAATTCAGCTGGTGCAACTCTGAAGATAGTTTGGGTGTCACTAAGGCTATGTCTACACTAGCACTTTTGTTGCTATAACTTACGTTGCTCAGGGATGTGGAAAAAAACCCACCCCTTTGAACGACATAAGTTACACCGACAGAAGTGCCGGTGGGAGACGCTCTCCCGTTGACATAGCAACCCCCACTCGTTGAGGGTGGTTTAATTATGTCTTTCCCATGGGCATAGGGCGGCTACACAGGAGATCTCACAGCAGCACAGCTGTATCGGTAGTGTAGACATGGCCTTAACCCTTGTCTAAAAGGTAGTCTCCATGAAGAATTACTTTAACATTAAACCATTGTGACACCTCAAACTGATCAGTTAAACCCCCACACAGCCTTTTGGACCAAACCCCTTTATTTCAGTTTAAAGCAGGCTTATATCAGTTTAGTTTAAGTCAATTAGGAACAGGTTTAAGCTAAATCAAAATAAGCTACTCTTAAAGTGAAGAAAGAATCCACACCAGGGTCTACACAGGTTTACCTAAATCAGTTTAAAAACCAGACTTAAGGCCTTGTCTACACATGGGAAACTGACCAGCATAACTATTCTAGATGACTATTATTAAACTCTTCTGGACTAACTACCCCACACAGACACTATTCTGAAACGAAAGTGATTTTATTCCAGATAATTATTCCGCTTTGTGTATGCTGGTCAATTTCCCCATTTAGACCAGGCCTGAGTTAAACAGATGCAACTTGAGTGCCTAATACAAGCCCTAAAAGGAGACTGAAGTACTAACAATTCTGCCCCCACAGGGTAACCGTTTTTTCAGGGAGGGCTGCTTCAGAGCCCGAACTGTCCTCCTCCTCTTTAAAAAGCCATCAAAAGCCAGAGATCAGACGAGATAATCACAGTGGCCCCTTCTGGCCTTAGAATCTATATGGATGCAAAAGAAACCATAACGCTAACAGTAATATTTAGGCAACTCTGAAGATCAAATAGGTGCAAATGCGGAGGGATCGCAGACTCAGCATCGCGAACCTCAAGGATTCAAAAATCATGAGTCTCACCCCAAGACTGGCTAAAGCGTAAAACAGCTGAGGTCTTTTTTATTTGCCTTTTGGTGTTTGAGCCTTTAGGAGTCACGTTTTCTAACTTTTCCCTGTAACCGGGAAGGCTGGAAATGTACTTTTTTGGTGAAATAAAAGCTGAGATTCTTATATAACCACATGGGGCATAAAGAAAATCTCCAAACCTCACAGGAACACGATAAAAATTGTAAGAGCTGACGACTCTGCTACTTTGACAAAAAATACACTAAGGGCTGATACATATCCTTTGAATGTAGGAATGCAGAAGTCTTGTCCAATCCCCTTTAGGGCGTAGGGCAGTAACCAAAACTTGCTTCCAACATGTAAACACTGTGGGTTAGCTCCTCTTTTCAGCGCTTTGCCTTGTATACACATGTGCACAACAGCTGGGCTCATACCAGCGGGAAAGCCTAGTACAGTCAACACAGCTGAGAGCAGCATTGAAATGGAAAATCTGACCCTCTGCCACGTCTTAGTCTTGACTCCATGCTCCCGAAACAAAAAGGGAGCTAGACCAGAGGTGGGCAAACTACGGCCCACAGGACCCTCCTGCCCAGCCCCTGAGCTCCTGGCCTGGGAGGCTAGCTCCCAGCCCCTCCCCTACTGTTCCCCCTCCCCTGCAGCCTCCGCTCTGGGCGGTGGGGCTGCTCTTGCCAGACAGTGCAGTTGCAGAGCCGCGGCCTGACCCGGTGCTCTGTGCTGCGCGGTGGCGTGGCTGGGTCCAGCCGGGCAGCGTGGCTGCCTGTCCTGGTGCTCCAGGCAGCGCGGTAAGGGGGCAGGGAGAAGGGGTGGTTGGATGGGGCAGGGGTTCTGGGCGCAGTCACGAAGGAGAGAGGGGGGTTGGATGGGGTGGTGGGGGGCAGTCAGGGGCAGGGGTTCCGGGGCCAGTCAGGGGACAGGGAGAAGGGGTGGTTGGATGGGGCAGGAGTCCCAGGGGGGCCATCAGGGGGCGAGAAGCAGGAGGGGTCAGATAGGGGGCAAGGCTGGGCCATGCCTGGCTGCTTGGGGAGGCACAGCCTCCCTTAACTGGCCCTCCATACAATTTTGGAAACCGGATGTGGCCCTCAGACCAAAAAGTTTGCCCGCCCCTGAGCTAGACCATCACCTGGCTGCACCCCTCACCGTCGCCCCCATGAGAAATGAAGGCACAAAAGCAGGATTAACGCACCGTATAGAACGGATGGGACTTGAGAGTGTTGGCACAGTCACAGATCAGCTACTCGGCGGCCCCATTCTGGCAACGTCAGGGGGCCTTAAAGGGGTGGAACGAGCACCCTGAGAATCCCATGTACGTAGGGGTCTCCCCAGCCAGCATGTAAGGCCCTGGGGGCAGATCAAGGATGTGACTGGAGCACACTACAGCTGTTCTCTGCTTCCCAGGGCCCCCCAGGGTGCCAGGCAGGGCCCAGAATATGGGAAGTGCAAAGGTGGCTTAAAGCCACCTCTCTGCTCCATCCTAGCCCTGAGCACAGGAACGAGGGAGCTGAGAAACCGGCCCGACGCAGTTCTCAAACCTCACAGCTAATTTACATGTCTCATGCCAGAGTTTAAGCTTTGGTGTAATTGCTGCCCTCTCCTGGATGGAACTGGAGTTGCCCAACTATGTTTCATATACCCTGTAATGTTAACGGGGATTCTCCTTTAGCCCGAGTGGTAGGGGCCCGTGCTTTTGGATCAGATCCCCACTCTTGCTGGAGACACAACATGCAGCACAACAACAGAGGTGAAGGCTTTGGTAGACATGGATTTATTAGACAAAAGATGCACTCAGCTAAAGTGTCCATTGCAGGCTAACCCCTGATAACCTCGCGCTCACTGTATGTATGTATCCGTGTGAGAGGTTATCAGGGGTTAGCTTGCTACATCTACATATCTATATACACACAGCCCACATCTGCTGGAGCTTGTCAAACAGGTCATACAGGCGGAGCGTGATCTTCTCTGAAGCCATCGCATTAGGACAGCCTGGCCTCCAAGGTCTTAGGCTCACTTTTGCAGAAAGAGTCACACGGTTTGAAGACTCACAAGACCAGAGAGAGACAGTGGCTCAATGAAGGAGCACAAGACACGCGATCAAGTAGGACCTCCACGCATGGGCAAAACCCCAGTCAAAGTGCCTGGACCCAGCCAGTTGGTGTCTATGTTCAGGGTGGTTTGGAGTTTTTTTTACGCATAGAGTGTGTAGATCAACAGGCTGTTCTGAGGTTAAGACTCAGACGTTAAGGTCAGAAGGGACCATTGTGATCATCTAGTCTGACCTCCTGCCCACTGCTGGCCGCAGCACCTCACCCACCCACTCCTGTAATAGACCCCTAGCCTCCGGCTGAGTCACTGAAGTCCTCAAATCATGGTTTAAAGACTTCAAGTTACAGAGAATCCACCACTTACACTAGTTTAAACCTGCAAGTGACCTGTGCCCCACGCTGCAGAGGAAGGCGAAAAAACCCCCAGGGTCTCTGCTAATCTGACTCGGGGGGGAAATTCCTTCCCGACCCCAAATCTGGCGATCAGTTAGACCTGAGCATGTGGGCGAGAGCCGCCAGGCAGATACCTGGGAAAGAATTCTCTGCAGTAACTCGGACGCTGCCTGAGACTGAAGAGCTGGGTTCGATTCCCAGCACTGCCACAAACTCCTTGGGTGCCACTGGTCAAGTCAAGTCATCTTTCTGTGCCTTGGTTTTCCCAGCTCTAAAATGGGGAGAACCACCCTTCTTTTCTGGCACCCTGAATCCATCTGGTCTGTTTAGATGGTGCTCTCTCTGGGGCAGGACTGTCCCTCCCTAGTGGTCTCTGCAGCGCCTAGCACAATGGGCCCCAGACCTTGTTTACTACATGTCTGTGCAGTGTCCAGATCTCTGTGGGAGTCTGTAATACAACCAGACTCAATGAAGCACCCACAGAGCACCGGAGATTTTCTGCGACTTTAATCATGAACGACTGGGAAGAACTGATGCAGCCAAAGATAATTCGCCCACGCAGCAACTCATCTCTAGACAGTATCCAGGACACTGGTTCTATAACCAGAGCTCCTCTGGGTCTCCAGTTGTCCTGGGCGGTGGGGGGTAGACAAGACCTGAAATTCTAACACAGGAGAGAAGTTCTGAATCAGGGACTCGCCAAACGGGCATCAAAGGGTTGTGACAATACTGGGAAATGGGAGGGAGCTCCTGGCTAGACGTGGGGGTCCCCATTCTAGCCCTCTTTATCCATCATCTAGCCGCAGTAAAAGAAACTCTCCTCTCCCTCCGCCTGTTGCATATATCTTTATACGCAAATTTCCAGCGGGTAATATCTGGGGAAAAGCAAAGGGAATGCTGGTTTCAGTTTAAAGAGGAGCTACAACCGGCCTTGCTGGAACAAAAGGGGTTTTATATTTTGGCTGGCAGGGAAAGCGGCAGATAAATGCAGGAGAATTATTTACATTTACACACGGCCAGGGCATTTGTTTTGCATGAGACAGAGAAGCAGCAGCAGCAGAAGAAAGGCCCCGACAGAAGCCAGCGCTGGCAGCGGACGGAGGAGCCTGCTTGTTTGCCCCGTTCGGGATGCCTGGGAATGAGTCATTCCCCTTTAAAAGCAAGTTATCAACTGCTGTTGTGTCTATAAACGTGGCATTGTGGGGCTGGCAGTAACTGCTGCTGCCGAAAACGGGCCTGTAAAGCCAGAGGGGAGAGAAGAAAGGGAAAAAGAGGGGGAGGAGGAAGGGAGAGAAAGAATTCAATTTTGTCTAGGTAGCGACATGGCCCTCGGCAATGTAGTATTTGAGGCACGATCACCAAAGGAGGCAGTGGATAGAGAACTGGGGATTTGGACTCGGGAGACCTGGGTTCTAATCCTGACCCTGCCACTGGCCTGCCAGCTGACCTTTGGCAAGTCCTCACCCCTCCCCGTGCCTCAGTTTTCCCATCTGTAAAACAGAGATATTGCTATTGGTGTGCTTTGAGATCTACAGTTGAAAAGAGCTAAGTGTGATGATGGGATTTTATCTTCACAACCCCCCTGTGGGTGTTAGGGAAGGATTATTCCATTGCACAGACAGGGAACGGAGGCACAGGGGAAATTGGTCATACAGGAAGTCTTGCAGAAACAGGGATTGAACTCCAGTGTCCCAACCCAGTCGCCCATCCTTCCTTTCACGTACAGTCAATGATCTGTGCTGCAGTCAAACCGGCTCTGCCGTCTGCACCTAAAGAGAACGGCAGATGTTCGCAACGTGCCCTGGGCTGGCAGTTATTCCGAAGGCTCTGTCGTGGCACATCCAGAAACACACACACACGCGCGCCTCGCCACGAGGAGCAGCGATAAGGTTTGTTAGCACAGCGCTCGGCTCTCCTGTACGTGCATGCACGGAGTAAACAGCCCTGCCGCGACCTTTGTGCGATCAGGATACAGAGTAACCGAGAGTCGTTAGGGGACTATGAACAGCACCTTGTTTTATGAACGGGGTGGAGATTAACGAGAAGAAAAATGCCAGCACCTGGTACACAGCAAGGCTGAGCTACCCCCAATCCTTTGATTCTGTTCGTGACCAAGGCCAGCAATCATAAGCAGCCCGACGTCGTGCTGAAGGAGAAGGAGTGTCGATGTCCAACAGAGGGAAGTTAGTTTGGTAATCTGTACACCTTTACCACCCCACAGGGTGGGTGAAGGGGGAACATTACCCCCATTTTACAGACGGGGAAACTGAGGCACCCAGTCGTACCCATCTCCGTTTACGGAAGTATCCCTCTACTTTGGGGGCACCTGGAGCCATTTTCAGAGGTGCTGAACTTGGAGTTGTGGGTTCCAACACAGGAGATAAAAAAAAAAAAAAAAAATCAACCTCCAGGTGTTCCCAAGCTGGGTGCACAAAATTAGACAGGCACTTCAACTTTAGGCCTAGCTTTCCTCAGGATCACAAAAAGCTACTGGCAGAGCTGGGACTAGAACCCAGGACCCTGTTCTAACCACAACAGCAAACTCTCCCTCCCAGAGCGAGGAACAGAATCCAGGAGTCCTGAACTCCGGCCTCCAGCTTTAACCATTAAACCCCACTGGTTCCCTACAGTGAGAAGTGAAAATTTCTCATGCCCAATGCCCACTTCCCAGCGCTGCTGGGGGACAAGAGTGGGAGGAGAAGGGGAAATTCTGACTCACTGGACAATCATCTCACGCCCTGGAGCACGGAATCCAATTGCCCCGACTCCGCTGCCTAGACTGCATGTCCAGCGTGGGAGTATCCCCCCAGGGCAGGGCGGGGTTGGCAGCATTGCAGCCGCTTGGTGCCAGCTCAGGAATTCAGAGCGACCTCCTGCCAGAAAGGACAAACAAAGCCGGGCTTCTTGCTGGGCTGCACTGGGGGAAGACGAACGCGTGCTGGGCTGCTGTGACATGAGAGATGAGACAGACCCAGCCCAGTGGGGCTGGTTTTGCTGGATAACTGAGGGCTCCTAACCCCCACGTGCAACAGAGCAGGTTGCTTTACCGGCTCAAAACACAACCCCCTTAGACCCGCAATACTGCCAGGTTCTCCGGAGAACCACCCCTCGAGCTTTCGTCTGTGCCGGGGTTTCAGCCGCCGCTGCCCATTCACCCTGGTGCAGGACCATTTGTGCCGGGGCAAATCCCCTCCGTGTTAGGGGCAGTTGCACTGGCACAATACAGAGATGGCGGAAATCGCAGCACAGGCCAGGCCGCCGAGCCAAGCAGCCAGGTGTGGCCGGCAGAGGTCGCGGCTAAGCAGTTCCCTAAGACACTCCCGGGAACGACATTCTGGTTAGATCATGTTTCCGCCAATGCACCTATGTCGGCTCATGCAATATTTAAGGAAGGAAACAGCAGCGGACCGTAACATGTGTGTGTGGGAGGGAGGGGGGGAAACGGGGAGGGGAGGGAGGAAGGGAGGCAACCACCACCTTTCCATTCAGTTTTTACAGCTTTCCCCAGAAGCAACCACTCCCTGGAGAGCTTCTTCTCGTAGGCAGCTGCACATGAGTCACACCCCATCCCCCACCACACTTTTACCAACCAAGAGCGCAGAATCTCCTCGGTTCCTACTCCAGGGCCCGGGGCTGTAACAGAGCAAGACGAAGGGATGCCGAGCGTCCAGCACTGTGCATAGTCCAGCGGACACGGGACAGAACTGGGAGTCAGGTGTCAATTCCCTGCTTGGCCCCAGACTCGCTGCGGGTCTCTATACACAGCGACAGCCGTGCATGGGCTAGCCACCCAAGCTAGCCCGACTCCTGCCAGCACAGGTAACAACAGGAGCGAAGACAGGGCAGCGCATGCCTGAGAACAGCCTTGTGAGCCAACCACTCACCCGGATGCGTTCGCTGTGTAGACAAACGCTGTGGGACCCTGGGCAAGTCACTCGGCCCCTCTCCGTGCCTCAGTTTCCCCTGCCACCCGCTGTCTTGTCTAGATTGTACGCTTTGACAGTGGAGCCCCAGGCCCAACTGAAGTCTCCAGACACTACTGTAATACATATAATATGGGGGCAGGGGATTGTTACTGTCTTGTACCTACAGCATCATATGCTGGCCCAATACAGGAGGGTTCCACCTCCTCCGTGGGTTTGCAGGGACTCAGATCAATGCAGACAGCACGTTCAAAGCAGCCACCCAGCACAATGGCAGGATAGGTGAGCTCAGCCCCACATCCCCTTATGAGCGAAGGGCTCCCTGGGTCTCATCTGCGGCTACCATCACCGAGAGGCCGGCATCAGACCCAAAGCTGTGCATTCCCAGGGGTTTCTTTCTTCTGTAGGAAGCCAAGGAACAAAACACGGGGGGGAGGGGAGGGGAGGAGATCTTGCGAGCAGACAGTCAGGATTGCTGCTTTCTGACGATCTTAAGGAATTAGGGTGACCAGATGTCCCGATTTTATAGGGACAGTCCCGATATTTGAGGCTTTTTCTTATATAGAAGCCCATTACCCCCCCACCCCCGTCCCGATTTTTCACAGTTGCTGTCTGGTCACCCTATAAGGAATTGACAGCAAACACAGGAACTTTACCATGAAGGTGGGGGTGGGGGAGACAGGGATTACAATGAAAAAACCCATGAGAATGGCCTAAAAAGTCATGAGGGGTTCTTTAAAAAAAAAAAAGTGTGTGTGTGTTTGGGTTTTTACCTTCTAGCTTCGAGCTTTTCTCTGCAACCACAAGACCAACAAACGACTGCCTCTCCTGGGCAGTTACTGCAGTTTATACTATTACAAATTACAGCAGTGACACTAGAATCCGGTAATACAGTGGGGGGAAAACGCAATCTCTCTAATCTGACACCGGCCCGTGTTTTATCTCTTCCGCTCCTGATTCTTAACAGAGGACTTTGCCCCAGTCGATATGTTTATGGCATTGCGATATTTAAACAAAAGCAACGGTCCTCTTCACCGTAGATAGCAAGGATCTGTTCCCACTACCGCTGGAATGGCGTTAGCCACACTGTTCCAAGCACAGTTCTGTTTGTATTACCGGCTCCAACTGAAATCAGGACCCCATTGTCCGAGGTACTGTACATACACACAGTAAGAGGCCGTCCCTGCTTCGAACAGTCTAACTAGACAAGGCAAGTAATAATCATCCCTAGCTCTGCTATAGTGCTTTTCATCAGTAGGTCTCAAAGTACTTTACAAAGGTCAGAATCATCCATCATTTTACAGCTGGGAAAACCGAAACATGGGGAGATTAAGTGGCTTGACTAAGGTCACCGGGGGAGGCTGTAGCAGAGCAGGAAATCGAAGGCAGGTTTCCAAATCCCAGGTCAGTGGTTAACCACAAGACCATCCCTCTTACGAGAACGGGGACTGACCAGTGCTCTCCCATGGTTGTTCTGCCATGTCCCTATTCAGTGTGGTCAGGAAGTTATCGTATAACCTACAACCAATTAGGATCCTGTAACACTATAGAACGTACCATGTTGGAGGGAGCTGGTAACAACATGGGTGTCCACACCAGCATGGTTAGAACAGCTGCTCTTGCAGCATTACATGGGGCCGAAGCATGTTTTAGTCACCGACCAGTCCAAAGTCTCCGTGCAGTTTGGAGTGTGATTAACATGTGTTTTGTCCAGTTTAATTCCGCACGGAGGGGCGCACAGCCCTGCTGTGGGGGCTGCCCAGCCCCAACAAGGTATTTTCACGGTGCAGCCAGGATGCGTGTCTGCCCCTGTGTTAATGCTGAGTACTGTTTGGAGCTGCTGCAGAGGCGGGAGGGCGTGCGGGGCAACACCACGGGGCCCGATTCTCCGCTGCCCTGCTCTCATGCGCCCAGTCGCACCAGCGCAATGTGGTCCCAGATCAGAACGGGAACGTTTCACACCCGCTATGCGCTGGTGCGGATGTCACGGGGCAGTGGAGAACTGAGCCCTGCTCTCGATCTCATCGTCCTCGGCTCTCCCGATGCCGTGGGGAGCTCAACCGCCAGGCCTTGCTAGGAGACAGGCTGCTGCATTCCACCGCAACAAAGGATGTGAAACTGACACAGATCGCCGGCTTCATCACTGAATCCTCTTTAACCCCCCCCGCACCTCCAGTCCCCTCCACAGTTGTCTGCCCGGCCAGTTGTTTAGCCTCACACTGAAGCTATTGAGTGCCTGCTGGGGAGGGAGAGAACACAAGAACAGGTGGACGATCAGAGACGAGGCCGGGGTCTGATTGACAGGGGCTATGTATAGAGCCGGGTCTTATAAAACGCCTGTCATACTGGCGGGTATCTCAGGGACATGGAGATCCCAGCCATGCAGCGACGTGCAGGAAGATCGAGCGACTGGAGCACGCTCAGCCGAAAGGGACGCGAGTGACTCTGCAGAGTGAGCCCGGTGCTGGGAAAGCCGTGTGGCTTCCTCACAGCACTGCTGGAAGTAGGAAGAACCCCTTCAAATCAGAGAGGCAGCATAGTCCAGTGGATTCAGCCATTGGACTGGGAGACTTCGGTTCTATTCCCAGCTCTGTCAGTGACCTGCTTGGCAACTGTGGGCAAATCGCGTCTCTCTGTGCCTCAGTTTCCCCCTTCTCGTCTCGCTGTGAGCTCTTTTGGGACACTCTGACCATGTATACGTACTGCACCTACCACAATAGGGCCTGATTTCGGTTAGGACCTCTAGCCCCTACTAGAATACAAGTAAATAATTTGAGGTCCCCTCCAATTGCAAATATCGAGGAGGCCTTCCCATCCTCCCCAGTCCAGGACCACATCCCTGCCACGCCCGGCTTAGAATCAAGCCAGGGTAGGTTTGCTTCCTCGGACTCAAATCCTGCCTGCTGATGGCTCTTTAAGAAACCCACAGTGGAAATTCGAACCTCTCTCCTGGAGAACATGCACTGACTGAACAAAATAAGAGGCACACAGAAGACTCCCACCCATCTTCTCATTCACTCCCTCATTTTCCTAAGGGCCATTATAGTCAGAAAATCACCTAAGTGACTTAGGCACCTAAGTTGCATGAGATGGCAATGGGATTTAGGCACCAATGGGACTTAAGTGCTTTTGAAAATTTTACCCTATTAGTTATTTCTATGATGGCAGCTTGCAGGAGCCCCAGTCAGACCAGGGCCCCATGGCGCGAGGTGCTGTACAAACAGAACAAAGTAAGTCCCTGTGCTAAAGAGCTCACGCTCTAAGTACCCTATGTGAAAAGGGATCCTCCCTCCTAACGTAACATCCCTTCTGCCTCTCTGGGTTTGGGGCAGATTTGTCTGGGACAGAGGAGCTATTGCTCCCGCTAACCTTGAAGCTTTGGGGGAGCAAGCGGGAGTCTTCATTCTGTGTCCTGCACGGCCACTGCCAGCTAAACCCTGCCTGGGTCCGAACACCACCGGATCGGATTCTCATTTACAATAAGGCCCCTTTACGTTGCCAGAGGGGTTCAAAACGGCTCGGGGGGCAGGGAGGGAAGGGGCCCAAGAGTGGATGAGCATCATGCCCTGTAGCTACGAAATTAGCAAGGATATAAATGTGGGACATTCCCCTGCCCAATGTACTTTTCTTTTAGCGGGTCGCTCTTGTGAGTCCTGTACAGTCCTTTGAAGTCCTGCCTGACCGTACAATCTGCTCTTTGTTCATCCCAGAAGGGCAGATCTCCCCCTAAGTAAAACGGTTTTCCCTCTGGAGGCCTTTTATAAAGCAGGGGGGGAGGAATGTTCCATAAAGATCAAATTTTTCTCCCCACGCACAACGTTCCAGCAAAACCACATCATCATCGTGAAGCATTTCAGAGAGGAGTCGGCCCAGCTCCGCGCAGGATGAATGGAAGAGGGGAGATCGCTTCCCGCGTGGGGAGTTTTAGCAGGCATATGCACTTGTTTATCATTTATATACACAAGGCTCTCAAAGCACTCTGGGGACTTTAAGTCTCATGTGAGATTTTACCGATGGGGGAAACTGAGGCAGACAGCAGAGAGGTGACTTGCATAAGGTCACACAAAGTCAGTAGCAAACTGGGATTAGAACCCGGGAGTCCTGACTCCCAACTGCCCCTGCTCTGGTCCAGAGCTGGGACCAGAACCCATAAGTCCTGACTGACAGTTCCTTGCTTCCCCCACCGGATCACACTCCCCCTTCCAGACCTAGGAAGCGGATCCAGGCTCAAGGTTCAGACTGGCTGTTTAGACAACACAAGAGAGCCCTCAGATTAAACAAACACACCAGCCCCATAATTCTCTTTATACAACAAGAAGTGGAAGTTCTAAGGGACTGGCTGGCACAGGGGACCAGCCATGTGCTGCGAGCCTGGCATCTCTAGCTTGCTTGCTCGAGTCCAACCGAGTTTAGTAGGGATCAAACACTCTTTCCATCTGATGGATGTTTGGGGACCCTCTGTGTGGAATGAGTTTGATGGTGTCTCAGTGGAGTTCCCAGTGGGTAGGGCAGATGGCTCCCATTAAATCCCAGAGCAGGCATAGACCCACCCGCAACTAACAAAGTGCTGCCGCGCAGGTCTGGTGGGGAGGGGGAAAATCAGTGCTGGATGTTAACTAACCACCCACTGCCCACAGCCAGGCACGGCTGCTTGGTAACGCCACGTCCACACGGATTTCAAAGGCAGAGAGACTCTTCTTCATTAAGAAGCAGGAGAAGAACTGGGCTGGGGAAGGAGCGAAAGTCAATACTGAGCTACCGAGCTACCGGCTTAATCAGGTTAGGGGCTGCAATTCAGGAAGCAATCGCTCAGACAATCTTATAACGAGCAGGGTCTGGTTCCTGTTTCGGAGAAGGAACGGGGGGAAAAAAAAAAAACACCACCTCTCTCTTTCCTCGTCTCCAATCAGGCTCTTAGCAAAACTGCCAGCAGTGGCGGGAATGGAACGAGCTATTAGGCCAGACATGAAGCATGGGCTGAGATGAACAGTTTAGCATCTGGAGACTTTGGGGAGCCCAAAGCACATTGCACCTCCCCGTGCACTGCAGCAGCGGGGAAGCCCATGAAGAATCCAGTTCCCTTTGCTGGGAGGCAAGGCCCTCGATTTCTCCAGCAGCGGGATAAGAGGGGGTCAGGTACCCACAAAGGGCTAACTCACCTGAACAAGAGTGAGGGTATCAACCCTTACTCTGGCAATGCAGCTCCTCATTCACCAGAGGAAATAGCCCCGTAGAGCCGGTTGTCCAGATCCACTCCCGTGGGGGCCCCAGAGACAGCCAGACCATCACTGCCTAACACAAAGCAACTAAGGTGCAGGGCACGCGTGGCTAGCTCCCCATGGAGGCTCTGGGCCACCCAGCTGGGATCTGCTGTTGGCAGAACCGTGGTGCTGAAAGGATCAGGCCAAACGTGGTTTTAGACCCAGGAGGGCAGCAGCAGGATCCGATTAAGGCAGGAACGTAGCCACGCCCGAAACCAACCACTGAGCTTCCTGCGTGGCTTGGGGGGGTGGGGGGCAGTGAGAACGAGATTGGGAGCGGAAGGAGAGCTGGAGCTGCTTTTACAGCAAAGCCACCTCTGGAAAGTAACCCAAGGTAAGGCTCCATCCCAGCCCCTCTCCCGCCTGCAGGTTTCCCCCGGCCCCGAGCAATGGCTTGTCCAGACTTTGGATACCTCCGCCTGGAAGATGCAACCCGCTTGGGCTGCACCAAGCTGGGAAAGGGGGAGATGAAGGAGCAGACAGGCTGGGCTGAGCAGCGCTTGTGAGGCCTTCATCCCAAGCAGAGAACCACGGAGAGGAAAGGATAAGCCGTGGCAGGGCTTGACAAACCTATTCTCCCAGTGACCTGTCCTAGGCGGCTGTCAATCACCTTCTGAAGGCGCTCGGTTGGCTTGCATTTACCGAGTCCCAGGGCTGCTGCCCTTCAGAGCTTTCGAAGGGAAACCCCCAACCTGCCCTCATCTGGTGACTGCCTGCTCCCAGCCCAGCTGGTGCTGCCCCACGCGGGAGAGCAGCCCACAGTATCTCGTGTCATCTGGCAATCCTGTCCTCCAGCAGCTAAGGCAGACCGGGAGAGCGACCCAGGTTTTCCCAGGATGCACCAGTGCAGACATGGCTGTCCTTCAGAGGCGCGGACAGGCCAACACAGCAGTGCTGGGGAAAATCGCCGCTGTGGGGGCAGGGACCGCGGCGCAGGAAAACGGCTGTGATGTGGCACAGCGGGTGGCGTGAAGGGGGCCCAGATCTGAGGGGCGCTGGGTGGGGGGCTGTTTGGGCTGCGATCCCCCCAGCCTGGCTGAGCGTGGTAGGGGAGGCCTGGCTTTCCCCATGAATCCCAGGCCTCGTGAAGCGGGAGGGGAAGGGCGTTGGCTGCCGCCTGCAGATGTGAGTCAGACACGGGCCGCCCCAGCATTGCCACGCCCTCGTGCCTGAGGGGATCTCAGCCTTTAAATCCAAACCACCCACAAACTACCACTCCCCCGCCCAATCACAGGCTGCCAGGGAATGCCCTGGAGTGCGACTGGCCCATTGGAAAACCGCCGGCTGCTGGGGGCGGGGGCAGGCAGGCGAGCCTGGCTGTTGGGGACACGTGCGGCTGGCCCCACCCCAGAGCCAGCTCTGCACAGCACAGGAGCGATGGCCCAGCAGCCAGCTCCTGCCGGAGACCTGTCCCTGAACTGGTGCAGGCCAAGCGTGTGCCCGTGCCTTGTGCCGGGCCATAATCTATAGGCTGTTTCTGCAACGCTCTCTCAATCTCCCTCCATTCGTCCAGCATGAATGCAGCCCCTGCCACTGGGAGTGCCAGCACCTACTGGGCCCTGGCATCTTCACCATCACGGCACCCAGCCCTGCTCAGAGCCGAGCGAGGTGGGAACCAGACACCCCTGCCCAGTCCGGACGAGGGCACTGCCAGGAGAGCGGGAAGAGCTAGGCAACGGCAAAACTGCCCAGGGATACATGACAGCTGTGTCTCCACCGCTGAGCTCTGAGCCCGGAGCAGGCTAGTTAATCATAACCCAGCCCTTGCTGCACTGTGGTCTATTGCTTCGTCCCCTTTCACCTCCACGCAGCCGGCCCAGCCCTGCTCGTTAAAGCAGGCACACAATAGGCACCTTCTTTCAAGAGCAGTGTTAGGAGCTCCAGCGCGCCGGGGATCAGCTCTCACAGCCGGCCCTACACAAAAGGAGCCATGTGCCCATCTCCCACCATCAGTCACGCTGGGAGAGCCCAACCCTGCAACGAGATCTCCCTGGCACGTGCCACTAGGGCACCAGACAGCCAGTGTGAAAAATCGGGACAGGGGGTGGGGGTAATAGGAGCCTATATAAGAAAAAGACCCAAAAATCGGGACTGTCCCTATAAAGTCGGGACATCTGGTCACCCTACGTGCCACCCCCAGCTCAGGGGGTGGGTGTGAACTCAGGACCAGATGTTGCTGGAAGCCCAGCCATCAGCCACACCCTCTACGGCAGGGCACGGGGATTGGATCACGGAAACTGCCAACCCTAGAGCGAGTTCCCCAGGGCAAAACAGGCTAGGGAGACATCACTCCCTTGTACTTGTACACACAGGGCTGTGACAGGGGCTCTGGGAAGGGGGCTCTGTCTCAAATCCAAGGAGTGGAGGGGTTCTTCTGGTACTGTAGTTAATTCACCTTCCCGAGACATGGTAGCTAGAATTCTTCTCTGGATCTAGAACTGTCTACACTGGGAGGAATGTCGGCGTTACTTTGTTGATCGGGGGTGTGGCTTTTTCCTACCCCTTACTGATGTAGCGGAGTCGACTTAACTTTTTAGTGTAGACCTGGCCTTACACTCTCACCGCCTGCACCAGGTGGATTCAGCAGAGAAGGGACTGGAATGCCTTCAGGAGAGCGTGTGGCCTACCGGTTAGAGCAGAAAACTTTGAGGACTCCTGGGTCCAGTCCCCCACCTCTGGGAGGGGAGTGTGATCTAATGATCAGAGCAAGGGGCCAGGGGACGAATGGGGGAGTCAGAACTTATGGGTCCTGTTCCAGACAGAATCTGAGAGCTTCGGCGAGTCACTGAGCCTAATTCTACCTCAGTTTCCCCATTGCTAAAATGGGTTCAGTAATGTACCTCCTATTGCACAAAGCTGTCGGGAGGCTCGGTGAACACAGTTGCCAAGCCACCAGCCAAGCCCCTTGAGGAAAAGAGCTAGAAAGCGGCACGAATTTAGCACTCAGCCCCTGGCCTGAGCCAACGCAGCACCTTTCTCCAGTGTTAATTTCACCAGCAAGAATCGAGACTCCAGCCCTGGAAGGAAGCAGGGTCTACACCTACGGCAAGGGGGGGCATCTCCGCTGAGCGACTCGACGTCCCCAACACCAGATCATCACCACGCCTGCGTTTACTGACCCAGAGCCAAGTGCTGCGAGTAGCACCATGGCTTCCCTTCTCCTGACACGCCCTGCCGGGTGGATCCAGCCACGCTAATGGCTCGGGCGGCCTGGGGAATGAGACACCCAAAGCAAAGCTCATGAGCGAGAGACACTGGGTGCTGACACCCACCAGCCTTTAGACACTTTGCTCTCCCGTGCTGCAGATGCTATCACACCAGCCCTTCGAAGGGACCAGTGGCTGCTCGGCCCAGATAACGCTCACGCAGGAGGTCGGGGAGCCTGGTGGGGGAAGATACCAAGGAAACGTTTCCGCCTCGACGCTAGATGCAAGACTGAATGCGTGCAGGGACTGGGCTAGTCGTGCTCCTAGAGCATCTTCCCCCGGGGCCGCTCGGAGTATTTCAGACAATGGGCCCCGTCCTCCGTCCCCTTGTGCAGCCACTTACCCCAGCTCGAAGCAAGCTCAGAACCTGTTCGCAGCTGGTAGCGTGTTGCACCCCTTTAGTAATGGGAAAGTGACTGCAGGAGGGGCCTGACTCCATTGTCCTGCCCAATGAGTCCAGCCTCACAGCCCCCTCTGGGACCTGGGTGAGCGTTATTGTCCCTGCCCCTTTTTACAGAGGGGGAAACTGAGCCACAGAGAGGGGACGGGACGTGCTCCGTAGGTCCTAGTGCCCCAGCTGGGACCCGGAGCCCTGACTGCCCAATCCGGAGCTTTCGCCCCAAAAGCGTATCCTTCGGAATTCCCTTCCCAGCCTGTAGTAGGGGATTCAGTCAACTCTATGGGGCCGCCACACAGGCCAGCTATTCTCCAAGCCATTAGCGCGGGCAGAGCAACTAACGCGCATTCAGGGCGGCCTCCCTGAACACCGGATCCAAATATCTTTATCCCAGAAAAGGCTGCTCTGAATGAACGGCCTACACCTCCCGCTTTTAGCTGACCTCTTTCCAACCCAGATCTCTCCCGTACAGAGGAGACACTGGATATTGTCTGTGGTTAGAGCCAGGACCCCGGCACTCCATTCCCAGCTCAGGTCTTGGCTACACTAGCGCTGTACAGCACTGCAACTTGCTGCCCTCAGGGGTGTGAAAACGCCCCCCCCCCCTCCGAGCGCAGCGAGTGCAGCGCTGCAAGCTACTCCCCTCGGAGAGGTGGCGGCGCTGTGAATTGCCAAGTGTAGCCAAGGCCTCAGTGAAGGACCTCGAACCAGTCACTTCAGCTCCATGCCTCCGTTTCCCTCTCTGTGTAAAGTGAGTCAAGTAACTACCTCTCTTGCAGGCGGTGTATTAAAGAGCTTGGAGAACCTCAGAGGAGTCACGCTACAGAGGCAAGAAATGCTGTTTCGACTGGAACGCCTCCCCAAAGCGGAGTTGTTTTGATTCATTTAACTCGTGCCTCGCTCTGAATAACTTCACAGCCCCGAGGAAGCAATCAGAGCAGAATGCAATAAATCCTGCTCATTACAAGGGGGAATGTCCCTAACAAGGACTTTTCAGATCAGAAAGCTTCCTGAAACCCAACCCAACTCCTCCACGCTCACCCACCCCTACATTCACTGTCAAGCTCTTCCCAGAATTCAGGCTCACAGTAACCAGTACAGTGACTCTAAGTAGTAAATGAATCATGCAATATCGACAGCCGGGGAAATAAACCCTGTTCTTCACTCTCGCTGCTGATTCACAGGTCTCTATTTGAGACATCACAACACTTTGGTCTCTCTTGGTAACCACTGTCACGGCCTGTTCTCCAAGCACAAAGCAAGGTAGGAGCGGAGCTTTCAAGATAAATGGCCTGAGTCACTGATTGTTGCTTTTAATAACTAGGCTCAGAACAGGAGTGGTCGTTTGGGAATCCCCTCGGGGACGGGAGCTTTTTCCAAGAGGGTCTGTTTGTGTCAGAGAATGGCAGCAAAAACATCCAGTTTTCGAGAATGCACATTCCATTCCAGTAAGCAACAGATCCTACAGATTACATACAGGGATCACTGCAATGCAGCCACCTCTGGAGTGGAGCAGGGCAGCTGTTTAACAGCCACGCTGCAGCAGGAGCTGGCTGCAGGCTGGGCATGATTGTAATGGATGGCTTAAGAAAAAGATTGAGGAGATTGTTTTAAAGTTTAAGGCTGCAAAACCTTTAGAAAACACGGCTCCTGATGTAGAAGCAAAATCTCTTCCTCCCCGTATCCTTCAAAATCCTCCCCCATCCTGGCATGCCCATGGCCAGGGGAGAACAGACACAGACATTCAGCACAGGGAAAGCTGCATTCGAAATCCATCTCCAAATACCAACTAGTTCCTAGGATCTAAATGCAGAACTAGCTACAGTTCTTTGCAGAGATGACCACGGAGTTATCTAGAGACAGATCCATGGTTGGGGAGAGACACAGGAAGCTAAATATAAAATCCTGGGCAGCTTTTAAAGACATCTGTAAAATGTTCCTCCTGCTTTCTGGGCTGACGGATTATTTATGGCATGTTCTAGGCAGGTTAATTTCAGACTGTCCCTTTTGGGGGGCTTTTAGAAAACAAATCCCCTTACCACTAAACCTGCTGCCTCAATAATATCCCAGCCAGGATAGAGATTTTTCCCTTTCTCCTTCTCTGGATTGTTTTTCTTTCCCTTCACATCCCTCACCGTTTGCCAAACACATGACAACCCGCTATTCGCCTTGGCCTGCGGCCTCGGGATATCTGTGGCTTCTTTCCCAAGGCTGCCAGCCCTGACTGCTCCCACTCCAGCTTCGAGGGGCGGCCTCAACCTTTGAGAGGGTGGGAGGAAATTCTCCCACGACCAGTTGCCCCATTGCCTAGCATGACTGTGATTTCGTGACCCCTGCTCATGCCCTGCCCCGGTGCTTACTGTGCCTTCAGCTCCTTGAATTCCTCCTGCACTTTGCTCAGCTCCAGCTGCAGTCGCGCCCTCTCCTTGGCCACGGAATCCAAGGTCTTGCGGGCATCTGCCAGCTCCGATTCGTAGGCCGACTTGATGCCCGACACCTCGCGGCTCACCACCTCCTCGGATTCGGTGATGCGCAGCCGGAGACCGGCATTCTCCGACTCCAGCGAGCGCACCCGGTCGATGTAGACGGCCAGCCGGTCGTTGAGCTCCTGCAGGTCCTCCTTCTCCTGCAGGCGGGTGATGCGGGTGGGAGAGAGCGGGGTGCCACCCGCCCCACTCCGTGTGGCCCTCTTCTGAGATGGGGTGTCCATCGCGCTTCACAGCCTGGCAGAGAGACGGGAGCACGGGTCAGTGACTCAGATCTCTGGAGCTGCCTTCCCCACGTCTGCGTCTGCCTCGCTGATACTGACAGTCTGAGTCACTTGCACGGATCTCGGCTCAAATATCCTTGGGAAGTAGGAGATGGGGGAGTGGGAGCGGCTATGTAAAATAGCGCCAGCCCCCTGCTTTGATTATTTAAAGGAGCAGAGTTCCTGGAAGAACAGACTGTTTAAAATAAACAGTCCACAAGGGAAAATTATAGCAAGATGTGCTCAGATGTGAATTTAAACAGCTATAATGATAGTGGTATAATCCCCATATGAGTATTCTGGAAGCCGAGCACCTTCTGCAGTTGAGTTTATGCTGCTTTGGACGGGGTTTAACCTGACGTACGAAGTGCCCCTCTTGTTCCAGAATAAAAATAATACATAGCAATCCCTAGTTCTTCATCAGCAGATCTCAAAGCACTTTACAAAGGTCAGTATCATGATCTCCATTTTACAGGTGGGGAAACTGAGGCAGAGGGCAGGGAAATGACTTGCTCAGGGTCACCCAGTAGGGCAGTGGCAAAGCCAGATCCCCTGAAGCCCAGTGCAGTGTTCTATCCACTAGGCCACCCTGCCTCCAGAATCAGAGCGCTCACACAAGGAGTTAGGGCTTATCTACGTGGGGCAGTTGACCAGAATAGCTCCCCAGGTGGACATTCTTATTCCAGAATAAGGTCTTGCCTACAAGGAGACACCCAGGAAAGTTTATCCGAATTAACAAAAGGTGTGAATTTAACCTGCTTTAACCTCACGTGGGCACGCTCATTTGGAATATGAAGCAGCCCACTTCTCATTGGAAGTGGATTAAGCTACGCCAGAAAAAGGCACCCTCGTGCTGGAATAAGAGCGTCCACCTGGAGAGCTATTGCACTTTAAATTCACACCCAGGCTTAATCGGCAACAACTTCCCCTTGTGTAGACAAGCTCTTAGAGCCACCTCCCATCCCCAAACCAGATCAGTGCCATGGCATCAAGGGACCTTGTGGGTGCTGGGGTGGGGCAGCCACTCAGCACACACAGTAACACCCCATAAGTGAGCCACATGGTCCAGTGGCTAGTGAGAGTCAGGACTCCCAGATTCTACAGCCCAACTTCAGGGACTCAGGAGTCCTGCATTCTCTTCCGAACACGAGGAGGGAGCCTGGTCTATTAGGCCACGTCTACACTAGGAAATTAGGTCCGTATAACTACACCGCTCAGATGTGACGTGCCACAGCTGTGTCACTGCTGCGTTTAAAGTGTAGACCAGCCCCTAGTTCGAGCAGGAGCCTGGCATGATACTCGGATCGGGGCGAGAAGTGTGGTCTAGTAGTAGTAAAACCAGGAGGGACTCAGGAGTGAATTCACACTGGAGCAGCCAGAGAGAAGTGTTACTAGGATGCTCCAGGCCAGTGGCTCTCAACCTATCCAGACGACTGTCCCCCTTTCAGGAGTCTGATTTGTCTTGCGTACCCCCAAGTTCCACCTCACTTCAAAACGACTTGCTTACAAAATCCGACCTAAAAATACAAAAGCGTCACAGCCACTGTTACTGACAAATTGCTCTCTTTCCCATTGTTCCCATATAATTATAAAATAAATCAACTGGAACATAAATATTGTGCTTACATTTCAGTGCACAGTATATACAGCAGCACAAACAAGTCATTGTCGGCATGAAATTTTAGCTTGTATTAACTTTGCACCACTTTTTATGTAACCTGTTGTAAAACTAGGCAAATATCTAGATGAGTTGATGTACCCCCAGAAGACCTCTGTGTACCCCCGGTTGAGAACCACCGCTCCAGGGAACGGAAAACCAGTCTTACAAGAGGACACTACAAGAGCTTGGCAAAGCGCAGGCCGAGAGGGGATCTGATTGTTGTCTCTAACTACATCTCGACCAGGTGGTGGGCCAGCATGTTTGCTCTAGACCAGTAATCCCCAACCTTTTCCAGGTGGCGGGCGCCGGATGACGAAACACCAAGGACCATGGCCAGCGGACAAACATCCACCGAAATGCCGCCAAGAAGCGGCAACGTCAAGAGGCGTTGTCATCGAAAATCAGCGGCATTTTGGCAGCAATGCCTCTTGGTGATGCCGCTTTTCGGCGGATGCTTGTCCGCCAGCCAGTTACGCGGGTGCACATAGATGCCCCGGCGGGCACCATGGCACCCGCGGGCACCACGTTGGGGACCACTGCTCTAGACAATGGGGGGGGGGGGGGGAAGGAGGCGCGCAGGGGCAGGACATTTCCCCTCCCCCTGCTGTCACTCAGACCACCATGGCCCAAGCCGCTTCTAGCAGGCAGAGCTTGTTAGGTGGCTTTTGGGTCCCAGTCCCCACAGGCCTAGCTGGGTGCAGACAGCATGTCAGCAGCTGATACACAGAGCGTGGACCCAGCTGAGCGTGGGCACCAAGGACAGTCCAAGCAGCTGTGCGCACGTGTGGGTGGGTGGAGGGGGGCTCATCTCTAGGGACAATGGGACCCCCCCCTTCCCTCTCCCCCTCCAACCTGGCAGCAGGATCAGAGTAGGAAGCAACTACCCAGCCAGCGTCTTCCTCTAGAGAGCCACCGCCCCACCTTAGCAGCCACTGAGGCTGCCTCCCCTACCCCGTTCACGGGCATCATGGACTGCACCGATCCCAGGCCCAGCCTGCTACGGGCAGCGTCATTCCCAAGGGGGACACATTAGCCACATTTATGCAGCGACGACACCTAGGCCAGGGCCCTGCTGGGCCAGAGGCAACACGGACGTGGTACCTCCCAAGCCTTCCTAGTGCAGGAAGCAAGATCCCAATTTACTGCTTCAGTGATCTCCCTCTCCCCAGTTGGCCTCCCAGCTTACAAGAAGTCTTCGCTCATCAGCTTACGAGAGTAATAACCCGCTATAGCAGTGCGTCGACCAGGGGTATGCAGAGGTTTTTCAGGGGGTCCATCAACTCATCTAGATATTTGCCTCGTTTTACAACAGGCTACAGAAAAAGCCCTAGCGAAGTCAGTACAAATTAAAATTTCATACAGCCAATGACTTGTTTATACTGCTCTATATACGACACACCGAAATGTAAGTACAATATTTATATTCCAATTGCTTTATTGTATAATTAAATGGTAAAAATGAGAAAGTCAGCAATTTGTCAGTAACAGTGGCTGTGACGCTTTTGTATTTTTATGTCTGATTTTTGTCAGCAGGTCGTTTTTAAGTGAGGCGAAACTTGGGGATACACAAGACAAATCAGACTCCTGAAAGAGGTACAGTAGTCTGGAAAGATTGAGAACTATAGCACTTTTTTAAACCCTCGATCTGGCTAGGTAGCTAGACAGGGTCCTTCTCTTTTTTGGGTTTGTCTGAACAGCCCCTAGCACCATGGGGCCCTGGTCTGTGAGGGAGGCTCCCATGTGCCATCGCAATAATAAATTATAATACCTGGGCACCATCACTGTCAACGCCTCCCCATTCCTGTGTATTTATCCTCACACCCTCTGTGCGGCAGGGCAGTGCCGATATCCCCATTGTACAAATGGGGAAACTGAGGCACAGAGAGGCTAAATGACTCACCCCCTGCCACCGAAGGACTCTGGGGCAGAGCAGGGAATTGAACTGCAGTTTCCTGAGTCCCAGGCTAGGGCCTGAACCACTGGCCCATCTTTCCTCTCCCCTAGCTCTCATAGTACTTTACAAAGGTTATCTGATGGAGGAAACTGAGGCACGGGGGCAGTGCAGTGACTTGCTTAAGGTCACACAATAAATCAGCGGCAGAGCTGGGAATAATACCCAGGTCTCCTAGTACCCAGTCTCCGGCACTAACTACTAGACCACACTCCCTTCTGGAGCCAGGAATAGAACATAGGATCCCTGCACACCCCTAACCAATAGGGAAGGCATTAAAAATTGGCAGCTTTACTGAACCCCTCCTGCACTGTCAATCCATGAAGGCATTGCCCCAGCAAGCACCAGTGCCCTTTAGGGGCAGGGAGGGTTATTGCTAAATCAGTTCTATGCAGGTTCTTTCACCCCACCCCCTTCCAGTCATGCATTAAGCAATGCGACTAATAGCCATTGTTCTCTCGGCTCCTCTCCCCAGGAGAACGGGGCGTGCCACAGAGGGGTTTGTTTTGGTAGGGTTTTGCTCTGTGTACAGCTGGGCACGCTCAGTACAAGCCCTGCCCATGGATACCGCAAGAGAGCAAGGGGGGACATGCACAAGAGGTAGCCAGCTGTGCTCTGCCTCCCACGGGGGCGCGCCAGGCTCTTTCCAGCCCAGGAATGCAAGGCCCAGGATGAGCCCAGATGAGAGCAAGATGGCAGCTCTGATCCAGCACTGAAGCAGGCATCTCCCCTGCCCCTGGACAACATCTTAAAGAGCCAGGAAGTGCGCCCTCCCCTACTGCCCCCCTGCCTTTAACAAAGCCCCTCTCAGATTCAGGCATCTGGACAGTTTGGAGGGGCCCCTGCTAAACTCCGCCTTGGAAGCTCAGGGGTGGAGGGAGCTTGGTCGGGGTCAGGGATAAAGGGGGCTCAGTGTTACACAGGTGGGATCGGGGAGGGGGGGTTACGTTAGCAAAGGAGAGGGGCAGCTTGGTGGCACAGGAAGGGCAGGTGTGGGGGGCTCAGTGATAAAAGCTCAGACTGTCAGTGGGGGGGTGGGGAGGGTGTGGTTCACATGGTAGCGATCTAGATAGTTATGGCCCAGTCCCTGTGGGCGGGGAGGGATTTGAATGCCTGATGGGATCGAGGGCAGGAACCATCGTTTTTCTGTACAGCACCTAGCACCATGGGGTCCTGGTTCTGCGACTGGGGCTCCTGGGTGCTATCGCAATGTAGATGGTGATGACAAAAGACAGCTTGGGGGTGGCAAAGTGTGGGGATCAGGAGTAGTGAAAGCCTGGGGGAGATGGAGAAGGGGCTCTGTGGTACACATGATAAGGGGACCTGGGGCTCACCCATGAGCAGTATAGCACCAAGCAGGGCAGAGGGGGTCTGGGACAGAAAGGGTTTGCTTCATGCCCGGATCACACTCCCAGCAGACAGAAAGGGCAAAGGAGCTGCCCTCTAATAATAATTAATGGAGATATCCCATCTCCTACAGCTGGAAGGGACCTTGAAAAGTCATCAAGTCCAGCCCCCTGCCTTCACTAGCAGGACCAAGTACTGATTTTGCCCCAGATCCCCAAGTGACCCCCTCAAGGATTGAACTCACAACCCTGGGTTTAGCAGGCCAATGCTCAAACCACTGAGCTATCCCTCCCTTTCCCCTGCCCCCTATAGGGGCTTGGAGTGGGGCAGGGTCACTGCGCCCTTGGTCACAGCTTCTCTTCTCTGCAGAGGCAGCGTTTGGAGGGAAGCCCCACGCAGGGTTAGCCCAGCCCAGCCCAGCCCAGCCCCTCTTCCCCCATCGCTGAGCATTACTTACCCCACCCAGCGCTCCCCCAGGGAGCAGCCCCCTCGACCTGCCTCCTTAAACCACTGCACCAGCCAACCACACAGCCCCCTCCTTATCTGCAGCAGCTGCGCGGGGGGAGAGCCTGCCTCATGCCTCTGCCCTCGAAGGGGTTAAT
Organism: Trachemys scripta elegans; assembly: GCF_013100865.1. Taxonomy (NCBI): domain Eukaryota; kingdom Metazoa; phylum Chordata; order Testudines; family Emydidae; genus Trachemys; species Trachemys scripta. The sequence continues at coordinate 9,467,269 of NC_048321.1, forward strand.
CTGCAGCTGTCTCTCTGCACCCAGCCCTTGCCTTCAATGAGTGTGTGCTGATGACGCAGCGAGTCTCATTGGTTGATGGGGTTGTCACTCTGCCTAGCTTCTCTTCCCTCCCCCCCCCCCCCCCCCCCCCTTTTTTTTTTTTTTTTCCTTTTTTTGCTGCCCCTGCAGTTTGGATTCATCTCTCTCAAACCCAGGCAGTTGTTTTTCAAATCCCAGCTCTCCTGGGGGGTGGGGGGCAGAGAAAAAGTAGGGAGCATGAAGCTGGCAGCCCCTCCAGGCCCCCCCAAAAAGATGGCCAATAAAAAGACCCCCTCTCCCCCGCAAATATAACTGATAAATATAGAATTATGACATTGGCTTAACGATCAGTAATTTCCCCCTCTATAAAAATATACCTAATACACATAAGCAAGAGAGAGAGAAATCTCCTGGGTGTCAAGCCAGTCTCCTGACTGGGGGGGGTGCGGGGGGGCTGTGCCTGCTGATTTTTGATGGCCTGGGGTTGGCTTTTCTGTGTCTCGCCTCTGGCCCTCACTCCACCTAGATGGTTTGCATTCTGGAGGCTGCTGATTAAAGACCCTGGCAGGAGAGAAAAGCCCTCTAAGAGGGAGGCGCTCTGGGCACAAATGGCGGGAGACCAGAGCTGCCCTCGGTGACTCTCACAGGGGTGGCGGGTTAAGGGTAGAAGATAGCAGCGGGGCTAAGTGGAGGAGACTGGACGCTCTCTAGGGGTACGTCGGAGTGATCCTCCCAGCACGAGAAGACAGACTACAGAGTGTGCTACTCCCCGTGGCCGCTGGCTCGCACCTGCACATCTGTGGCATACCGCATGGAGGGAAGGGGGGTTTGCAAGCCAAGTAACCATGGCCCCATAAATGCCATCTTGTATTTGGCTCCCCCCAGGAGGCAGTACAGCCTAGTGCTGGGACACAGGAGAGCTGGCTTCTATCCCTAGCTCTGCCACCAGCCTGCTGGGTGACCTTCGGCAAATCACAGCGCCACTCTGTGCCTCGGTTTCCCCATCTGTAAAACGAGGAGAATGATACTGACTCTCTTTGTAAAGCGCTTTGAGAGCTATGGATCAAAAGTGCTAGAGAAGAGCTAGGGCTTATTACATTTAAAAAAATACAACCATTGCCAATTCTGGTGATTTTATCACCAGTCTCATGATAGTTGGCATGTTTCTTAAAGCCCCAGCTCCTGGAGGCCTGTGATTAGGTGAGAATCTTAGGGGTTTTTTTGCTAGCCCTTGTAGATGTGGAGAAAAGCTGGAAAACGTTACTATTATTTATTATTTGCACTAGGGTAGTGCCAGTCATGGCCCAGGACCCCATGGTGCCAGGCGCTGCACAACCACAGAACAAAAAGACAGTCCCTGCCCCCAGGAGCTTCTGACCCCTAAAGACTCTAACCCCAGAAGGCAATTAAAGGAACCCCCACATTTATTATGTTTTTAAAATCCTGGCAGTGGTCCCAGGAAGGCTGCAGTGCAAACCCTTTCTCACCTCTGCGGTGCACACCCCATATCCTGCATCTGGAGATCACACGAGCGAAAAATGAGAACCGGCGGTTTCACCACCACACAACTTCATGTGATGGAAAGGAGGCTCGGGGCGGATATGGGGGCTGCGAGTCGGGATTGACGGGCATTGGCAGAGCTGTGTGGGAAAGGAGCCCAAGACTGGAATAGCGGGGAGACCGTGAGTCGGGATTGAGGGGCATCAGCCATGTGGGGAGCCCAGGAGTGGTATAACAGGGGGGCCTGCACGTCAGGATTGAGGGGCATTGGCGGAGCTGCAGGTGGGTCAATCACCCAGCACCCACACACATGAGCCCTGATTCAATCTGGTGCTCCCAACTCCTGTCTGAAATTAGACAAAATTCCCTCCCAAGCTAATTAGAAAGAAGCAAAACTGCCTGGTTTGCAAGGCAGCCGGGCGGGTGACTCACTCTGCAGCCACGGCAACACACACACAGTCCAGCTTTTATGAATAAGTAATCTGATTTCTCTCCGTCATGGCAACGGTGAGTCACTGACTGTCAACAAACAAAAGTGGGGGGGAGGTTCTGCTCCTGGCGGAGCAGCGGAGAATCTGCCCCAATCCCAGCAAAGATTAAAGGTCCAACTTTCAAAAAATAACATTTCCAGTCCGGGAAGCCACATGGTCTCGTAACTGCAGCCACGGGGCTGGCGTGGTTTCAGGGGGTGTGGCGAGCCAGGCAGCTTTCTGCTCACAAACGCTGGCTTCTAGGAATCATAGGATCATAGACTATCAGGTTGGAAGGGGCCTCAGGAGATCATCTAGTCCAACCCCCTGCTCAAAGCAGGACCAATCCCCAACTACATCATCCCAGCCAGGGCTTTGTCAAGCCTGACCTTAAAAACCTCGAAAGAAGGAGATTCCACCACCTCCCTAGGGAACCTATTCCAATGCTTCACCACCTTCCTAGGGAAATAGTGTTTCCTAATATCCAACCTAGACCTCCCCCACTGCAACTTGAGACCATTGCTCCTTGTTCTGTCATCTGGTACCACTGAGAACAGTCGAGCTCCATCCTCTTTGGAACCCNAGTGCTTCACCACCTTCCTAGGGAAATAGTGTTTCCTAATATCCAACCTAGACCTCCCCCACTGCAACTTGAGACCATTGCTCCTTGTTCTGTCATCTGGTACCACTGAGAACAGTCGAGCTCCATCCTCTTTGGAACCCCCCTTCAGGTAGCTGAAGGCTGCTATCAAATCCCCCCTCATTCTTCTCTTCTGCAAACTAAATAACCCCCAGTTCCCTCAGCCTCTCCTCATAAGTCATGTGCTCCAGCCCCCTAATCATTGTTGTTGCCCTCCGCTGGACCCTTTCCAATTTTTCCACATCCTTCTTGTAGTGTGGGGCCCAAAACTGGACACAGTACTCCAGATGAGGCCTCACCACTGTCGAATAGAGGGGAATGATCACATCCCCTGATCTGCTGGCAGACAAGGAGACAGACAAGACCAAGTAGGTCACCCTGGCCAATGCAGGATTGTTGTCTAGTACTAACGTCCAACATCTTATCCAACATAGGTTTAACAGTGTTTCCACCACTTCCCTCCTGTGGCCAGGGCATGAGGGCTGCAAACTGCCCTTTGCGTGCCATCCCCTGGTCCTGAGGCTGCTGTGGGCCAGGCCGGTACTGCCCACCTCCCAGCATTAGAGCGGCTGGCTCCCTCCAGCTGCCAACTGGGCCTTGCAGCAGCTGGGCTGAAATGCACGGAAAATGAACTCCAGTAGTGCAATGTAAATCTGGAGCGACTCCACCCACGCTGCTGGATTTACACCAGTCAGTGACTGAGAGCAGAATGGGAGCTGATGGCAGCCCTTCCCTGTGCCGGGGAGATCCCTGCCGCGTTGCTGAGCTGCGGGAGGGAGTTCCCCAGTAAATCAGAAAGTTCCACGGCTCCAGACATGATGGAGAAGGGGCCAGCGGGTCTGAATTCTGCCAGGCTGTTGTGTGGGGGCGGGGAGGGGCAGGTGGGAGGGAATTCACCCACACTCCCATCAGCTGGGGCTTCTCTTCCCCTGCACCTTTGGTTTAGCGGTCTCCCGCAGCTGCAGAGCCTATAATTAACTGGGGTGCAGGGGGGCTGGCACCCCAACATGGAAGCTTTCTGGGGGTCACTGAACCCTAGGCTGGATGCAGGAATTGCTGGGTGGGGCTCTCTGGCCTGACTAGCCAGGTGGGTCAGACAGGATGATCTGAGCCTTGAAATCTATGAGTCAGGTGAAGGAGGCGGCATGGATATTTAATAACATTTCCCTCTCCCAAAAAAGGCAACTAGACTTGAGCCCAGATCCCCACAGAGAGGGCAGTCAGGGTCCCCCAATAAGGCGATACCCTTTAACTCAAAGTATTAGTACTGAGCTCTGTAGTCCCGCTTTTCTCACAGCACTTTACCAAGGAGGTCAGTATCTTTATCCCCATTTTACAGGTGGGGAAACTGAGGCACAAGTGACTTGCCCAAGGTCACCCAGCAGGCTAGTGACAGGGCCAGGAATAGAACCTAGGTCTACTGAGTGCTCTATCCAATAGGCTACACTGCCTGTCAAAGGACACCCTCACGCACAGCCATTTGTCCCACCTTCCGCCCACAGCCAGCCTGAGTCCCCGCTGCCCTGCAGTGCAAAGTGGCTGCAAAATGCTCTCATCCTGGTTAAACAGCCTTTTATACCCAGTGGGTCAGATTCTCATTTACCCTTTATGCCACCCTGGCAGCGTAAACAGGCCTTAGAGTGGATATGAGCGTCATGTCCACCCGTTTTCCAGGAGCTAAACACAGCCAATACAGCGTCAACAGGCCTGACTGTATTGGGAAGCTGGCCCACTGCCTGTGTGCTGATGTAAATGACCCCGCGAGGAGCTGGGCCCAAAGCTCCCCCAACACGCTGGGGCAGAAGCCTGCGGTGCTGTGTCTAGCTCGGTGGCCACAGGGCAGTTTCATTCTGTCAGCTCCAGCAGCAGAAAGGAAGAGCGAATGCACAAACAGGGCTGCTTGTGCGCCAGCTGGAACGAAACAGCCTCCCCAGAGCCCAGCGCTCCCTCTCTCCTGGACACTACCACGTTCTTTCTTCCTTCCTCACACTTCTCTTTGCTTCCTGTCTTTCTCTTGTATTCTTTTTCCCTTTCTTCAGTCACTCTTTTTTCCTGCCTTCAATTCATTCTTTCCTCCTTCTATTTTTTCTTTCTTTCTTCTTCTCTTTACTTCATGTTTTTTATTCTCCTTCTTCCCTCCTTTCTCCTTCTTTCCTTCTGTCTTTCTCACTTCTTTTCCCTTTATCCCCTTCCTTCCTTCCTTCCTTCTTTCTTCCCTTCCATTTTCTCCCTTTTTGCCATCCTGTCTTTCTTTCTTCTCTCTCTCTCTCTCTCTCTCTCTCTCTCATACACCTCTCTCTTCATGCCCAGCACAGGGCCTGGTCCCCTGTTCTGGAATCTGCCTCTGACAGAACTCCATACCTCATGCTTCCTTGAACCACTGCGTGCCACTTGCCTCTCCAGGCAGGATGTGTGGCTGGGTGGAGTGAGGTGCAATGGGACCTTCTCCCTATGGGAGGGTTGATCCTATGTGGGGCCCTGAGCCCCCACTGAATCTGCCCCTTGTGTCCCATCCTGTGTCTACACAACCCATAATGTCACACACCCTTGGAGGCAGGATGTGCGGGAGCAGCCAGAAGGGTGTGTGACATTATGCATCATAGCCCCACATCTTGGGCCTGGCCTCATGTCAGTTAGAGCAGCCCTGAGGCTGCTCTAATTGACACTCTGGTCCCTATGGGAAGCAGAGAATAGCCAGAGTGCAGTGCCCTCTGGCCACGCCCAGTCTGTCCCTTACACTGAAGCTGGGAGCAGGGTGGCCCAGCTCCACTGTGGCGAGGGAGTCAGGGGGCCATTTCCACCCCCTTGGGCTGCCACGGCGGCCTTGGCGTCACTGAGTGTCCCCCTCCTGGAGAGTGCCACGCAGCTGCCCCTTGCATGGAGCTGTGGGATCAACTCGCCTTCGTGGACAGCTCTTTCTTTCCTTCCCTGAGCCGGCTTCCCTGCTCCCTGGGCTGGGATCCCAGCAGCCCCGGCTCCATTGTTACCGATGACCTGGCAGCACCTTTAACTAGCGGACGCGGCTCTCTGCCAGCTCAGGGCTGGTTTATTTTGGATCGGATTCCCCTGCGGCTCCAGGAAATGCTCCCCTGGCTGAGAGCGGCCCCGGCTTGCTTAGGGAAGGCGGGACTCTGGGAGGCCCTGTCAAGAATTCAGCGCCCTGCCAAGGCTGTGAAGTATTAGCGGATGTTAGAGGTTTGCTTTTCATCCCAGAGCTGTTATTTTGATGTTTTCCTAAATGGGGAGGGAATTGAGGGGGAAAATTCTACTCCTGCTTGGCCATTGTCTATCACCGTTCAGCCAAAGATTTCACAGCTCTCTGGAGACACAAATTCATTTAGGTTCAAAGCATCCCACGGAGTAAGGACAGCATTATTATCCCCATGTTGTGAGTGGGTAAACTGAGGCACGGGGCCCCACTACAGCTGATGCTATAAAAGAAAAGGCTATGCTCAGCTACCAGGAGCAGCCTTTACATTCAAATAATACTCTAGCTCTTGCCATCAGTAGATCTCAAAGCACATTACAGAGGCCAGTATCATTATCCCCACTGTACAGCCAGGGAAACGGCGGCATAGAAGGGGGGAGTGATTTATCCAAGGTCACCCAGCAGGCCAGCGACACAGCCAGGAACAGGATTCGGGTCTCCTGAGTTCCAATCCAGTGCTGAATCCACTAGACAACGCTGCTTATCTAGCAAATATAAGAGACTCCTCTACTGGTATCACAGTCAGAGTGGCCAGGGACAGCCCAGCTGCTTTGGGGGAGATACTGTCTGACCTCACAACCAAGAGGGTCTGGTGATGGGAGAGCACGGCACTGGTGATTCTAGCTAAGGATCATATAAAGTTCTCCTCACCGTAGTATCTGGGCCCCTCACCAACTTGAACATACTGATCCTCACAACACTCCAGGGCGGCAGGGCAGGGCTATCGTCCGCATGCTATAGGTGGGGAAACTGAGGCACGCAGCGGGTAAGGGTAAACCTCCAGGACTTGTCTACATGGGAAAGTTACATCTGGGACCAGGCTTTCATTAGCAAAGCATCGATTGCAAAACAAGAGCGGAGCGGGACCCTGGCTTTTTACGAGCAGTGGACCGAGTGCTCCAGAGCTGGGGAGGCGGGTGGGGAACGAAGCTTTTATCGTTCATATAATGCAGGAGTTGTACTCAGCGGGTAATCTGAAGCAGATGAGGCAGGGTGGATCACATGCATCACGTTCCCGGGGACATGAGGACAAGCTCCTTTTTCCACCCCCCCTCTCCCCTGCCCTGCCAGCTCCTCCATCACCAGCCCCTCGCCTCTAAACAGAGAGAGACCTACATAAACCTACATAACTCCACTGAGCATGCAACTGTTTCCAAATTCCTGCGGGGCTAGGGAAGGAGAGTTTTGTTCCTGTCTTTCTAGCTCTTAAAGCAGAAATGGAGCAAGGAGAGCAGGGGAACTGGGTGTGTGAAATAGTCCAAGGCAGGAGATTAACGGTGGATCTTGCTTTCAAACTCTTTCCCCCTCTTCCAAAGAGGCCTGTCAAAGAGCTGTTCCCAGCCAAACCCCGATGACTCAGAAGGAAAACAAGTCATTTCCATGGTATTAATAGCCTTTCGCATTTATAACTCGCTTTTCGTCCCAAAGGGCTTTTCGATGGCAGATCAGCCTGACTGCAGGGGCTCCCCGGAGCTGAGCATTTCCAAAAATTGCCCCGCACTCATCACTCACCCAGCACTGAAATGCAGCTGCCTCTGGGGTGCAGCACAGCGAACCGCGATGCAACACAATTTGATGGTCGTTGTTCAGTGAGGAGGGGAAATGAATTACTTTTTCCCATGGGACTGGAAGGGGAGAAAGGGTCCAGAGCGCCTCCTGCTGAATTGCTAACCTGTCATTCTGTCCAAGAATCCCATTGTTTAATCCCCAGCCCGTGGGCAGGCCGGACTCATCTCCAGCTTCAATGAGCACAAAGCAAAAGGAGAAAGAACGAACCGGATCCCAGGCTGAGCAGCTCTTTCCCTTTAACGTGCAGGCCTCCCTCGCGCCTGGCCCCAGGGATCATGCTGCCATTTCAAAAGCAGCCACACCCAGTCCCCAGGGTTTCTCTGCTGAAAGAGCCTGGGATTTCCCCCCTCTGCGCTCCCGTGTTCTGCACAGTCTGCAGAGCAGGAAAATGCTCCGTTAACCCTTGTTCTTCCGGGGAGCCAACCAGGGCTTAATTTGAGCCAGGGCTGAGCCCCGGCACCTCTAGGCTTGGCAGTTCATAGCCCCGGCACTGCTGGGCTTGCCGCCTCAGTTATGAATGTAATAATATTGCTTGAGCCCCGGCAACTAATTGCTGGAGTCCCGACACCTCTTTCGTTACAGATTAACATTTGCGACAGCCCCCCCATATCACAGGCTCCCAAGGGATCACCGCCGCCCTGGAGTCAGTGGGGTGGGACCCCCTGGGAGTGTTTGTTGCCTTGACATTTTCCATTGGCTTCCATCCAGCTGTATCCCCCACAGCCCAGTGGCCATTGCGGGCGTCATTCCAGCAACACCCAGCACTGGGAAGTATCGGCCAAAGCCGGCGCCTTTTCCAGTGGGTGGGTGAATCCAGGAAAGAGCTAATGGCCTCAGGTAACCACGGCCTATGGGAGATTTGACAGAGCAGATTGGATGCAGAGCAGGGGTCCGGTGGCAGCGAAGGCAGAACGAGGTTGGCCATTCCCGCTTTACTGCCTTTCACTGCAGAGTGGGACAAGCCACCCTACAAAGTCACAGGAAAAGCCAGGATCCAAAACTTTGATCACACAGTATGTGGCACAGCCAGAAATTTAACCTAGACCTCCCCAGTCCCTGTCCAGTGCCTTACCCACAATGTCCCAGCCGTGCTGATGCTAGGTGCTGTGATGACCAGTGCATTCTTCACCTTGCTTTGATGGACTTGTAATTCTAACCACTAACAACTTGTGAACATAAGGGTTTTTTTTTTGTGTGTGTGTGAGTATATAGGAGCTTTAATTAGCTAATAATCTTTACTAGGGCTTAATTGCCTTGTTATAAAAGATAATTACAGCAATACATCAATTAGCACTGTGAAATTAATAGATTTACCAGTTGTATTTATTGAGAGAGAGCTGAAACTTCCAGCCAGCAGCAGCCCGGGCGGCTGCCTAAGCACCCGCTTGGAGATACTTGTGCTAGTGGAAGTGAGAACGTGACAGCGAGACCTTTGCTAATTCGACAAGGAATCCAATTAAAGGATCAGCCACCCAAGCCAAGCACAGAACTCGCAGGCAGAGCGAACCAAGCGCCAGCGTGCTAGCTGCGAGCAGCGGTTGAAGGGTTAAGGCACAGAGGCAGAGAACACGCTGGGCATGCTGGGGAAAGATGCTAGACCCACGGGCTGTTGCTCTTGACCTAGCTGGAACTCAGCAGACCTGGGTTCACTTTCCTGCTCTGCCACAGACTCCCTGTGACCTTGGGCAAATCACTCAGGCCCAAATCCTCAAAGGGGTTTACGCGTTTGGGAGTTAGGTGCCTAAATACCTTTGACAATCTGGGCCTTAATCGCTCTGGGACTCAGTTTCCCAGCTGCACAGTAATCTTCCATTTGTCTGCCTTGGCTAAGCCCTTTGGGGCAGGCCTGTGTCTGTCCAGCGCCCAGCTCCACGGGGTCACAAGGAGCTGCTGGTCTAACAGCAAAGAGCAGGCACAGAGCAAGCTTCCCCACACACCCATCCCTGCTCTGGTCTCCACGCTCCGTTTAGTCTTTGGCCTCTCTGCTGAGAGCTGACCGTGGAGGCCAGATTTAGTGGCAGCCGCCTGTCTACTGGAGTGAGCTTTTGGCCACCCGCCCGTTGCTTAGAAGCGACCCCATAGGAGTCACTGCTGCCCCAGGGGGGATCAGAACAGGAGCTCTAAGGGTGTTTCTACACTGCAATTACAAATCCACGGCTGGCCTGCACCAGCTGAGGTTTGGGCTAAGAGGCTGCTTAGACATACAGGGCAGTGTGGACATCCGGGCTTGGGCTGTGAGATGGGAGGGTCCCAGAGCTCAGGCTGCAGCCCAAGCAGGAACCCCTACAAGGCAATTAAACAGCCCCTAAGCTGGAGAGCCGAGTCAGCTGGCATGGGCCAGCCACTTGTCTAACTGCAGTGTAGACATACACTAAGCGCACAAGCATCCCTAGTCCTTACCAGCCAGCAGGCGGCACCCCTGTCCCCTTATCAGTAGGGTCCCTATGTTCAGAGTTCCCAATTCCCTTTATCAATACCCTCCCTGCCCTCTGATCTCTGCCTACAGGGTCTCACTTCTTTATCTATAGGGTCTCTGCACTCGTATCCCTGCCACTTTATCTCTTATCACTTTATGCCCCCTTTAGCTTTAGGAACGTTGTACTCTGCCCCTGACCCCATTAGCTATAGGATCCCTGGGGTACTGTTCCCTGCTGCCTTATCCATAGGATCCCAGCACTCTGAGCCCTGCCCCTTTTTCCAGAAGGTCTCTGCCCGCTGACCTTTGCCCCACACAACATGCTTTCCCGTAACATTTAGCAGGGAACATTTCTCTTTTTTCCAGAGACACGACAACCCTATTCCAAGTGTCCCACCCCTTTTTCCTGTCTGCGAGAAGTAGGTAATGCAGAGGGTCTAGCCAGCAGCAGCCGGATCTGTGCCCCATTACGGTCCCGTGCCCCCACTCCTTTCCCCCGAGAGCAGGGATGGAAGCCCAGGCTTTCATGTCCACCAGCACCCCCTCCGACCTGCCCTTCATTCTCCCCCTCCCCCCGCGAGAATGGAGTAATGCAGCTGACCAGGGTATGACCCACGCCTCTCATTAAATAACTTTGTGGTGGAACTTCCTCTCCCAGAACTAGGGGCATCTATTCCTCTAGCAGTCTCACCTCCCCGGCACTGTGGGTCCTTCTTCAATTCCACGGTTGATACTGATTTGATAACCCTTTTGCGTTTCCTTAGGCATTTCCCTCTCTACACACGGGTTTATTCAGGAGTGGCTATGTCACGTGGATTCAGCTTCGTGGGTTAAGCTAAACCAGAACAAGGCACTCTTACTCCGGAATAAGACTGTCCACACACAGAGTTAATCAGGCATAGCTATTACGCTTTAAATTCACACCCTATCTTAATCTGGATTAACTCTCAAGTGTAGACAATCCCTGAGGCTCAGAGAAAGGACATAGCTGGTTCACAGGCCAGGATCCTTCCTCACCAACATAGGCTACAACAGACATGTTTGCCCCCTAGTTTGAAGGTGTCTTGATCCACAGTCACCTGGTTCCCCCAATTCTTCCCACCCCCCACTTCATCAACTCTTGTGAATGCTTGGAGATCCTTCAGCGAAAGGGAAAATATTCCAATGAACTGGGGGGGGGGGGGAAGAGGGGGTTACATGTTTGAGAGAAAGAGAGACCACTGCCTTCTACAGCATGGAATGAGTCAGGCTCAGCTGTATATCATAGACCCTATATGCTAACAGCTAGTGGGGATTCTCCTCTAGCCCTAATGGGAGCAAGAGGAGCTGAGTTCTAGCTCCTCCAAATTCTGAGTGGCCATGGATTTATTACAGGATAACCAAGGCAACCTAGGGCTTTGACGGAGAGCCGGGTGGAAGGCGGGGCTTCGAGGCAGAGGCAGGAAGCGCCGCCTCCTTGAGGTCTTACCCAAAAACGGTGAGTGGCGGGGGACGGAATGCAGACGCAGCTGTTTGGTTTCTGTCCTAGCAGCTGTTCTTTTTCACTGTGCCTTTTGCAGTCTTACCAGCTGGCAGAAGAGAGCTCTCTCAAGGCTTCAGCTCGCTCCCAAAGCAGTGGCAGGCATTATAAACCATCCCCATTTGGGTTTGCCTGGATAACATCATGAGAACAGCCTCTCCATTGCAAGGCTGAGATTTAGGGACCCGAGTGTCCAAATCCCCTCAGCCTCCTTGAAAATCTCGGCCTAAATATTCAACAAGGAAAAGGAAAAACCCACCACCACCACAACTGTGGTTGAACCTCGCGACAGTAACAGCTGTCCCTGCAGCAGCAGTGAGCTAGCAAAGATGATTTCCCAGGGACCAATGCAGTCCATTGTCCAAAAATAGCCACCACACAATAAAACACCTGTTTTGGTAGCACCTACCAAAAATAACTGCTGTTCTTGCAGCTACAGAGGCAAAACAAATCAGAAAAACAACCACCAAACAAAAAAAAACCAAACGCCCTGTCCCTCCCGCAAACTAACAACCTATGAAGCCACCACACTCTGGTTGTTTCCATATGGAATAACTTGTGTGGAGGGGGAGTCAACCTGACCCAAGGGCCCTAGAGATTGTTCATACATGAATCAGCCCCTCCTAAGCATCTTCTCCAGATTGTGACTTTCCCTCATGGGCCAGCAATGGCGCCGTTCTGCGGGGGCCTCTGCCCATGGGGGAGGGCACACAGATACAGGAGCAGGTGGAGTTTTTCCCTGCATGGATATGACAGGGTGGGCACGGAATAAGTGCCCGGGTTACAGGCAGGTTCGTGTGGTGGGAGGAGGGTCACAGATCAGAGCTCTGCAGAGGAGAGAAAGCTTCCAAGCAAACAGGTTGAAACAGCTGAGCGCAATTAAAGGGAATTAGAGCAACAAGCGGGAGCAGAGCTTGGGAATGCGGAGTCTGCATAACTGCACGTGGAGCCAAAGGATCTTCTCTCATCTCCATTTCTAGGGGCAGGGAGCAGCTTGCAGGGACCCTATGCATAAAGGGGCAGGGATCCTGGTGCATGCACCCTATAGATGAAGGGGCAGGGATTGGAATGCAGGAACACTATAGCTAAAGGAGCAGGGATCTCACTGTAGGGATCCCATCGATTAAGGGGCAGGGCTTGGAGTGCAGAGTCAGTGCACGTACAGGGAAAGGGCTCGGATCAGACTTCTGCTCTAATGGACATGCCGTCCAGACTGTGTTCTCATAAAACACACACGTGCTGGTGCCGGGGAAGCGTGGCCAAGCCCCAGGAATACAGGCCGTTCCGGGCCGTCTAACGGAAAACACACCTCATCCTTGGATCACCCTCGCCTCCTGTCCAGCGGAGCAGGGAGATCTTTTTAAAGGAAAATCTGCTGAACCCCTTGCCTTGGAGCTCCAATCCCAGACCCCAAGGCAGCCAGCCACGTGGGGTCCATGAATCTTCCCTGCTCCCGTCCTGGGCCCACGGCTTCTCTTCTCTCCTCCCCTTCGGTGTCCATGAGACGCCATTATCTTTAACAAGTATCAGGGGGTAGCCCTGTTAATCTGTATCCACAAAAACAACAAGGAGTCCGGTGGCACTTTGCAGACTAACAGATTTATTTGGGCAAAAGCTGTTGTGGGTAAAAAACCCACGTCTTTCTTCATGCCTCTGAAGAAGTGGGTTGTTTACCCACGAAAGCTTCTGCCCAAATAAATCTGTTAGTCTTTAAGGTGCCACCGGACTCCTCATTGTTATTATCTTTAACAGCTGTTGGATCAGGCCCCAGCTCAGAAAGCCAATACCCCAGGCTACAGCCCCTGAGGGGTCATGACTAATTCGTACCAGTGGCGCCAGTGCCGGGGGGGGGAAAGAGGGGTGCACATAGGGAACCAATCACGCCCAGCACCACCCCACCACCTTGTTTCACTTAATCCAGCTTCCTGGTGAAGAAGCCCAACCAAGCCAAATTCCCTCCTCCCTCCCCACGCCAGGAATGCCGGTGGGTTGGGGTTAAGTTCAAATTTCAATGTACATTTTTTTCCTCTGTGGCTGCCAAGGTAGCAAATTCGGAGAGCTCAGGGAAATTCAAACACAATGAGCTGGCTCTGGATCTGTGCATGGGGGAGGGTGCAAAGGGAAGCAGGCACCTCCCTGCCCCCCCCCCCCCCCCCGCCCAGGACATGCCACACGAAATGCCAATCTCTGAGGTTTTTCTGGGAACAACGTTGGCTTCCTGTAGATAAACTGAGCCCCTAAAGGGCTGATTCTCAGGCTACATTTATGCTGCACGCTGCAGGCTTTGATCGCAGCATGTGCAGACGATACAGGAGCTCACTTTGATCTAGCTAGGAGCTCCGGTCCTGGAGCAGTGTAGCCGTGCCAGCACAGATATCAGCAAAGGCGTCAGAAGCTGCAGCTTCACCTCTCCAGGACCCAAGCTAGCGAGAACATGTCTATACGGATATATGGTGTGAGCAGCCTCAGGGTGGCTCTAACTTGCACTCTGCTACTTGTACAATGGAAAGCAGCGAATACGCACAGTACAGTGTGTTCTGGCCACACCCCTAGTCTGCCCCCTACAGTGCGGGCTGGGCCCTTCAGCCAGTTCAACCCTGCAAGGAGGGAAATTCCCAGGGGGGGCGCTTCCACCATCAGGGCCCTTTATGCTACTAGCTAGCAGGGCTTTAAACACGGCTTGTCCCATGCTAAGCAATGTTGAATGCCTCGTTTGTTGACCCGTCCTTTTACATGATGCTTTTTTCCCCAGTGCAGAAGTGGCCAGCTTTGGGGGAGTGCAAGATCCAAGGTTTTATTCCAGCCCTTTAATAAAGATCCCCCCAAACACACCGACACGCCCCTTTAACTGCTGTGAAAGACAACATGTTCTGATACAGTCTGGCAGTCCCCGAGGAGCTTCTGTTGGCACCATTGTCTGCACAATGGTTGCAGGCAGAGAGGTTCCCCCCTCCTCCCAAGCTGACAATTCTTGGAAAGGCTTGTGAGCCCTGGGGCCGGGGAGACCTGGCACCACTCCTTTCTAGCAGAGGCCCCTGCCCTTTCATCTCCGTGCCGGAGCGGCAGCGCTGCGGTTTCTGGGCCGTTCTGGTAGAGGCACGTGGTTCCCCCCTAAATTACAGATCGCGGAGAAGAGACAGGAGGGGGCAAAGTCACATGACCAGGGAGAGGCTCTGCCATCCACACTTTCATAATCCTGGCAGCACAAAGGGGCCTTAAAGTAGGTGAAAACAGCCTCCTAGACCCCCACCAAGCAGGGGGCCTCCCCAGCCAGGGGGAGCTGGCAAAAGGGCCTTACCCCAGCTCTGCTCCTAGAGCATGGATCGGGGGTGCAGCGGGAGCACAGTGCACTCCGGCTAGTCTCTGCTCACCAGGAGCCCATGGTCTCAGAGTGTGTTAGAGCAGCCCGGGGGCGGCTCTAACTTAGACCGAGGGCCAGGTTGCAGAGCCACAGAATCTTGGACATACTAAGGTGGCTCAAGGCTGCCTTCTCTTCGCCCCCTCCATCCCGGCTCTCAAGGCAGGGCTGGGGGAGCTGAGAATCCAGCCCAGTCTCAAAGGTACCAGACTCAGTGATGCCTCAGGCTGGTGATGCTTGGTTTGTGTATTAAAGTGTTGGCTCCTTGTATATTTCTCATCATTCCTAAGCAGAGGTAATGGGCTTTGGACACTTTCACCTCCGGGTCACCAGTCTGAATCCACCCTGGGTCGGCCCACTCCTCCTACGCTGGTTGTTTGGTGGCCTGCAGGGAGTTTATGTAGGAAATTATGTCTCTGCATCACAGAGCCCACTGGGGCAACTGGCACTGGCTGGCCTCCAGCAGCTCCCAGGACCAAGCCATATCTCAGCAGCCAAAGATGCAGATCAGAGCATGCACGGGTTACGAGCAAATGTGAAACGTGCAAGCTCTTACCCTGGTGCTCAAAACCCTCGTGCGACCATTTTAATTCCCACACCAGCTGGCTCTTTCACCAGACATTGTGGGCAGGATCTGGCCCTGCCGCCCTGCCGTCCCAGGCCAGAGACATTCCCGGCTGAGTCACCAGGCAACGACTTATCAATTTCCTACCAGCCCGAGTGGAGAGGTTCGGGGGGAAATGTTTGTGCAGGATGGAGCTGGAACCCATCCAGGATGTTAATGGTACTCGGCTTTCCCCTGGCAATTGTGGGTGGAGATGAAAGTGCCTGCAGGAAACACAACGTTAACCTGCAGAGGGGTAAAGCCAGTGTTGCTTTACAGGCCAAATCCTGGCCCTGCTGAACGGGAGAACTGCCCATTGGTGTCAACGGGAGGCAGGGAGGCACCTTAGTTCTGATCTCACTTCCACCAACAGCAATCCAGAGCGACTCCATTTAGACCAACGGAGTGAATCTGGATTCACTGGGGAGCTGAAACCAGGCCCAAACCGAGAGGCAGAACCCCACCCTCACATCCGGGCGTGGAATGGACCTCGGCCCCTTGATGCAAACAAGCTGCTCGACTGCCCCCGGGGCTCTGTTTCCCCTCCAGAGGGCTCTCTGAGGGAGTCCAGGGTCCTTACAGGGAAGGGGAGTCGGGGGTGGGAGGGCACCACAGGCCAATCCACCAGATGTGTGGGAGGCTTCTCCATGGGAAGGAGGTAAGCCCCGTCCCCTCCCAATGGAATGATACCGGAGGGAGGACTCTAGACCAGATGGGCACAAGCGAGGGGCCAAAGAGCATCAGCAGGGAAAAGTCCTTTAGCGGCTTAAAATCGTTTTACTATAGGAATCTCTGGGGCCAGAGTCTTAGCTGGTGTCAAGGGTAATGGCTCCGGTGGGGCGACACCGATTTATGCCAGCGGGGGATCTAGCCTCAGTGAATTGCAATGTGCTAGCATGTCCGTGGTGGGACTCTAGCAGCAGATAGTGACTCATCCCTTCCATAGGCAAAGCAGCCAGTTTATCTGAGCAGGAACTGCAGGACCAGGCCCACTCCTTCTCGGAGACAATAAAGCCCTTTGACGCTGATCTGGTGCCGTAGGATATGTCTGGACTTCAGTCTGAGGGTGTGATTGCAGCACGTGTAAACACACCCACGTCAGCTTTCATCTAGCTGGACCGGCCGCTCCGCCCCGCGTCTCAGGCGGGCTTGGACAGCCCATGCTGAAGGCGTGTTGCTGCAGCTTGCCTGCCATGGGTGCCCGAGCTGCCTACATTAAAGCCAGCTCGGGTAGGTCTGCACAAGCCGCAATCACACCCTGGGACTGCAGAGTAGATGTACCCAGGAAGTGAGAGGCCCATTTAAGCTTCCAGGTGGGTGTCCAGGGGCCCCAGTGTCAATGGCAGGGGTGGCCAACTTGAGTCTGAGAAGGAGCAAGAATTTACCAATGTACATTGCCAAAGAGCCACAGTAATACGTCAGCAGCCCCCATCAGCTCCCTCCACCGCTCCCAGTGCCTCCCGCCCACCGGCAGCCCCACCGATCAGCGCCTCCCTTGCACCACCCGATCAGCTGTTTCGTGGCGTGCAGGAGGCTCTGGGGGGAGGGGGAGGAGCGAGGGCACGGCAGGCTCAGGGGAGGGGGCGGGAAGGGGTGAAGTGGGGGCAGGGCCTGTGGCAGAGCCAGGGGTTGAGCAGTGAGCACCCCCCGGCACATTGGAAAGTTGTCGCCTGTAGCTCCAGCCCCGGAGTCGGTGCCTATACAAGGAGCCGCATATTAACTTCTGAAAAGCCGCATGTGGCTCCGGACCCACAGGTTGGCCACCCCTGGTCAATGGGAACAAGGCCCTGCTCTTTTCTTTCTGGTTCTCTGGAGCAAAAGCCACCGTCGAAGTGGGCTCTGGGGGGAGGCGTCTGTGCAGGTTCCCCACGAGCAGGTGCCCGGCAGGGCTCACAGACAGGAGCTGGCCTCCACGGCTGCTGCTTTTGCAGTCTGGCAGGGCAGACTGTATCCAAACGCAGCGCGGGCAGCAGTGATTCAGTGGCCACTGCTCGAAAGCTGTGTTGTTCCTTGGGCTGGTTTCCTTAGTGACAAGAGGGAAACCCCGAAGCGTATGGTTTCCGGCGCTTCCCTCTGTGTGCTCCCCGTGTGTGTGGGTGGCAGGGGGACCGGACGTCACTCTGCAGGCGAAACCCCTCTCGAGATGACACCGCAGAGTCAAATCAATTCCTCCCACACTCAAGAGCTCTGCTAGCCACCGCTGGCAAAGGGCGCCCATTAAAATTATCCATCCAGGCAGACAGTCACCCTCCATAGCTCGCCTCAAGCCTCTTAGCTGTGATTAACGCTAGTATAGTATTGCTAGTGGACAGTGTATGATGCCAGATGAAGACAGCAGGCAAGGGTAGGTGTAAAGAATCACATACAACCTTGAGAAATTGGAGAATCACAGAATATCAGGGTTGGAAGGGACCTCAGGAGGTATCTAGTCCAACCCCCTGCTCAAAGCAGGACCAACCCCAACGAAATCATCCCAGCCAGAGCTTTGTCAAGCCGGGCCTTCAAAACCTCGAAGGATGGAGATTCCACCACCTCCCTAGGGAACCCATTCCAGTGCTTCACCACCCTCCTAGTGAAATAGTGTTTGCTGATCGGGGCCGGCTCTGGCTTTTTTGCCGCCCTAGACAAAAAAGCCCCCCGCCACCCACCGCCACCCCCAGGGCGGCAGGGGAGGGTGCCAAGCCCAGCCGCGGGCCCGCATTCCCCGACCGGCCGGAGCGCCGGGGGGAGAGTGGAGAGCCCCCGGTGGCCAGAGCGCGGGAGCAGGGCGGCGAGCCCGGCCGGGACTCTCTGCTCTCCCCGGCGGACAGAGTGCCAGGGGGAGGGCGGAGAGCCCCCGGCAGCCAGAGCGCTGGGGGGAGGGCAGCGAACCCGCCGCGGCTCTCCGCTCTCCCCGACCTGCCGGAGCGCCGGGGGGAGGGCGGCGAGCCCGCTGCGGTTCCGCTCTCCCCGGCGGTGGGAACGCCGCGGGGAGGGCGGCGAGCCCAGTCGCAGCCCCGCTCTCGGGCCGGAGCACCCCACCTCGCCGCCCCCCTCCAGGCGCCGCCCCAAGCAGATGCTTGGTGGGCTGGTGCCTGGAGCCGGCCCTGTTCCTGATATCCAACCTAAACTTCCCCCACTGCAACTTGAGACCATTGCTCCTTGTTCTGTCATCTGCCACCACTGAGAACAGCCGAGCTCCATCCTCTTTGAAGAATTGGGCTGAAACCAAGAAGATGAAACTGAATAAAGTCAAGTGCAAAGGAAGGAAAACTCGACACAACTTCAGAATGGGGCATACCTGGCGAGGCGGTAATACTGCTGAAAATGCTCTGGGGGTTCTAGTGGATCACAAATTGACTATGAGTCAACAGTGCGACGCCGTTGTGAAAAAGGCTAGTGTCATTCTGGGTTGTATTAACAGGAGCGTCGTATGTCAGGCTTTGTCTGCACTACCCACCTTTTAGTGACACAGCTGTGCCGCTACAGCCGTGCCACTAAAAGGCGCGCAGGGTAGCTGCTGTTTGTCCGCGGCAGAGAGCTCTCCCACCGACAAAAACCTTCCACCCCCAACAAGCAGCAGCAGCTTTGTCAGCAGGACAGCACTGTGACGCAGTAGGGAGCGGGCAGATTTGACCTGGGAATGTTGCAGGGGGATTGTATTGGGGATAGGGTGACCAGACAGCAAGTGTGAAAAATCAGGACAGGGGGTGGGGGGTAATAGGAGCCTATATAAGAGAAAGACCCCAAAATCAGGACTGTCCCTATAAAATCGGGACATCTGGTCACCCTAATTGGGGATGGGGGACTTCCCTTGAAGGAAGCTATCTGAGCCAGGAGGGGCGGTGGGAGAAGTGACACCTTCTGCCAGGGAGACTGAACAAAGGAGAGGGGAGGGGGGAGAAAGCAGCTGGAGGAGTTTTTTAGTTTCAGTTTTGGGCTGGGTGGTGCCACGCAGGGAACCCCAAGCTGGGGGCTAAGCTCCCTAACCCCCCCAGAAGCATTTGATTGAGGGGTTCTGGTTGTACCTACACACTCTGCTTGGGACGGTGTTCCTGTCATCTAATAAACCTTCTGTTTTACTGGCTGGCTGAGAGTCACGGTGAATCTCAGGAAGAGGGGTGCAGGGCCCTGACTCCCCGACACTCCGTGACAAGCGCTCCTGCCAACAAAGCGCTGTTCACCCCGGTGCTTTTCGTCCGTAAAATGTTTGTCGTTCGGCGGGGTGGTTTTTTAACATCCCTGAACGACAAAAGTTTTGCTGACGAAGTTCCAGTGGAGACAAAGCCTAAGACACAGGAAGTAACTGTCCCACTCTATTCAGCGCTGGTGAGGCCTCAGCTGGAGTCCTGTGTCCAGCTCTGAGCACCGCACTTTAGGAAAGACGTGGACAATTTGGAGAGAATCCAAAGGAGAGCAACAAAAATGATCAAAGATTTAGAAAACCTGATCTATGAGGAGAGGTTAAAAAAAACGGGCATGTTTAGTCTTGAGAAAAGAAGACTGAAGGGGGGACCCGACAGCTCTTCACCTGGTGCTGGTTCCGTCTCCTCATGGGGAAGGGCATGGCGGAGTGCCAGTTCAGCTCTGACGCTGTAGTCACTCACTACAGCGATGGGAGGGGTTCTCCTATGACTGTAGGTAACCACCTCCCCGAGAGGCGGGAGCTAGGTTGACATCTACCTAAGGCTGTATACTCAGGGGGTTAGTGGATTGACTTACATAGGCCAGTCGGGGAGGGGTGTGTGTGGATTTTTCACCCCTCCTGAGCAACATAGCTGGGTCAACTTCACTTTTTAAAGAACCCAAAACATATATATATATATAATGATTTTTAAGATAATCTCATGATTTTCGGGGGCCTGACTTGCGATTTTTGAGTTCTTGCGGTTGGCAATTCTGCAGATTTGTGTAAACACGTCATCTCCCACTGAGCTAAAGAGAGTTACCTTGATGTGTAGATCGGGATTAAGGCTTGTCTACATGGCAACACTCAGGAAAGTTAATCCAAATTAACTGCATTAAACACCGGTGTGGACACTCCCTGACCCTGGGGACTGGGACTCAAGAGGCCTGGGTTCAATTCCCAGCTTTGCCATTGCCTGCGGGGTGACCTTGGGACATCACTTCACCTCTCTGTGCCTCAATTTCCCCACCTGCAAAATGGGAAGAATGACACTGACTGCCAGCCTTATTACTTTATAGGCCTTGTCAATACTGCATTGGATTAACCCTGGATGTGTTCGTGCTAGAAAAGGGGTGGTATCCTTACCATGCGCTAGCTACCACATGATAAAAGTCTAGAGAAGACAAAGCAGTTTATAGTTTTCCCATGTGTTAGCAAGTTGAGGTAAGTGCTAGAGGTGAGTGCTAACAGGATGTCAAACCCTGCTAGACGGCAGGGAGAGCATTTCACAGCCACTTTGCAGTGCTGCACCATACCATCAGGGACTTGTTCACCTGCACATCTACCAATGTGATATATGCCATCATGTGCCAGCAATGCCCCACTGCCATGTACATTGGCCAAACCGGACAGTCTCTACCCAAAAGAATTAATGGACACAAATCTGACATCAGGAATCATAATACTCAAAAACCAGTGGGAGAACACTTTAACCTGTCTGGCCATTCAATGACAGACCTGCGGGTGGCTATCTTACAACAGAAAAACTTCAAAAACAGACTCCAAGGAGAGACTGCTGAGCTGGAATTGATATGCAAACTAGACACAATCAATTCAGGATTGAACAAGGACTGGGAATGGCTGAGCCATTACAAACATTGAATCTATCTCCCCATGTAAGTATTCTCACACTTCTTATCAAACTGTTTGTACTGGGCTAGCTTGATTATCACTTCAACAGTTTTTTTCTCTTACTTAATTGGCCTCTCAGAGTTGGTAAGACAACTCCCACCTGTTCATGCTCTCTGTATGTGTGTATATATATCTCCTCAGTATATGTTCCACTCTATATGCATCCGAAGAAGTGGGCTGTAGTCCACGGAAGCTTATGCTCTAATAAATTTAAATTTGCTCTAAGGTGCCACAAGTACTCCTGTTCTTTTTGAGAACACGAGATGCAGGGTGAGGGAGAATCTGGCCCTCTCCTCCTTTGTTCACTGGCAGGCACAACTTGCTTCATACATCAGACCCTTCCAGGTTCTGGACTGCAGGGACACACTACAGTGGCTAGCAGTCATCTCACTCCCTCCTCCAGTGCCTCTTCTGCATGGCCTGGAGATGAATCATAGCTCCCTGTAACCTAACAACGCCAGAGCCCTGTTGCCAAAACACTCCAGCCAGGCCTAGACTTGTGTGTAAGCAGTTGTGCTTCATTCATTTTCCTTTACCGCGGTTTCTACAATTGGTGTTTTCTCAATCTCCATGATTAGCTCGGCTTTCATGGAAAGGCTGTGCTCTTCAGCAGTGGGTTTGACTGACTTTAACATAGCAGCTGAGCAACACAAAAAGGGATAAAAATAGCCCCAAACCAAACGGCACATGCTGGGATGGCTCAGCTACAGGAGTGGGGCCAGGACGGTCCAAGGAGCAGTAGAAAGCAGTGGATTTGCGGAGTCAGAACAGGGCACGCCGAGTGAGAGCCATGGGGGACCCTGGGTGCGGATTTTAAAGCCTGCTGTTGTCAGAGTTGTTTGCACTTTCTAAGCCTGGTTCTGAGTGCTGCTGAGGCCCCTTTAAGCCGCCCTGACAGCAAAGATGTCAATGGATTGGGTGGAAATGACCCCCGACGACTACCCCACCCTGTGCAAGGCGCCTCTGCAGCAAATGTAGCACTGCAGTATGGGGTGGGCACCAGCCCCTCAGTGTAGGGGGCGGATCCTAACACCCCTGTTCGTGTTGGGTTGGGAGAGCAATCCCTGTGCAGCACTGCTGTGTGCGGTTACAACCGCTGTTGTGTTCTGCCCCAGAGGTGGCTGCATTTGAGAGGTGGCTGAAAGAGCTAGAATCATCAGACTAGACAGAGCAGAAGGTCTGTTCCAGCCAGGCTGGAGGCAGGCCACTGAGCTGATGGGCCCATGGACTGGAGTGGCTACGTTGTCTAGCGCCTACATTCCCATCACCTCCTGGGGAGATCCTCAAAATCCAACAGCATCTCTACCATCTCCGTTTTATTGCAAGGAGCTGCAGAGATTAACTGAGGCCAAACTGAAGAGTGGGGGAAAGACTCTGAGGAACAGACCTCCCCCCCATATACACAAGAGGAAGGCAGGAGCGTCCCCTAATTAAATCATTATATTACAGCCCTGGCAGGAAGAGAGAATTCCAGATGCCTCAGCCAAGCGACCTTTCCAAACCCAGTCCCCGCTGCCTAGTTAGACGCCTGCTAACACAGCCAAAGCAGACACCGTGCCGTGCACAGGCCGAGCTCTGAGCTGGGGTAAACATGGGCATCAAAGCGAACAGAGTCACACCCTGAGTTTGGTCCCAGTTCCTCCTCCCCACATGCGCTTTAACCGCTGAGGAAAAGCTGCTACCCACCCCGGGGCGTGGAGTGTAGAGCAAGGAGCAGACCGGCCCGGGAGTTAGTTGCCGTTGGGAGGGAAGCCGTGATCTGGATCATTGCAACACCACCAGGAATCACGGCGGGACTGCCAGCGGCCCTTCTGCCTCACGGGACCGTCTCTTGGACCAAGGAACGCTCATCCTCACCGGACACTGCTTCAGCATCCAGCACTGGGTGCGGAGTCGGGGTTCCCCTCCCAGCAGCTTTCAGGTACAGCTACTCACCTCTTCGTCCTTCTGCTTGCGGGGTCTCATTCTCGGGCAGGTGATGCTTTGCCGCTCTGGCAGTGCAAAGGGGCTTTGGGGGATGGGCAGTCTGTACAGCCCATACACCCTATAATGCATGGTCCATACAGCCCATACACCCTATAACGCATGATTCGTGTGATCTGTAATGAACAACCCATACAGCCCATATTCTCTATAATGCACAGTTCCTTGATCCCTCAGCATCCCCCATCTGTAAACCCGGGATAACAGTCCTTCCTTTCCCCAAGCCTTTGATTGCCTTTTCTATTTAGATGGTCAGCTCTTCAGGACAGAGACTTTCACTCACTGTCTGTATGTACGATGCCTAGCTCAGAACTGCCCTGATCTCAGCTGAGGACTCTAGCTGCTACAGTAATACAAATAATAACCATTTACTATTAATAATTAGAAAGAAGAATACAGTCCATATGCTCTATGCTATAGTTTGTACAGTCTCGCATCCTCTGTATAGTCTGCAGCACCCATGCACTCTATAATGCTTGGTCCCTACACCCAGATGATCTCTAATGCACAGTCCATATAAACCTCTACCCCGATATAACGCGACCCGCTAACACGAATTTGGATGTAACGCGGTAAAGCAGCGCTCCGGGGGGGGGCGGGGCTGCGCACTCCGGCCGATCAAAGCAAGTTCAATATAACACGGTTTCACCTATAACCCGGTAAGATTTTTGGGCTCCCGAGGACAGCGTTCTAGCGGGGTAGAGGTGTACTCTACAAGGCACAGGCTGGCTTGTACAGTCAACAGGAGTGCTGGGCCAAAAGCGGAACTACTCAGCCCAGCAACCCCATTAACTTTGGGGTGCTGATAAAACAGGATCTGGGTAAAAATTCCTGTCTGGTCCCCCGGTCTCTATAAAGCCATGTTTGGAGAGTACAATACAGTTCTTAGCCACTGTTGCTCAACCTTATTACATAGGAGAGCCACAGAAACCTCACCACAACCGTGTGTGGGCCAAACAGACTCTACGTATTTTAATAAGATTTCAAGTCACCTGCTTAGATGTATATTTTAAGTTCTGCTTGTTTCGTGTGTGTTTAGATCGGTTGTGTAAACATGACGACAAAACGCTAACGAATCGGCTGTTAGTATATTGTGTTGAAGCAGGCCGTGGGTTGGGCACACCTGCTCTTAGCTGCTGCGGAAGGTGCCTGGAGCGATTTCTTTAATGGGGCTGTCCCATTTTATGGATCACAAGTGCACACCCTGCAGAGCTGGGCCTGGCATGTCCTTTGTGTGCAGGGTAGAGATCATTTACCAAGCCAGCGGGCTATGAGCTTGCTGATCCTGCAGACGCAGCTCAGAAGGGAGGAAAGTCATGTGGACTCCTAGAGCCCATCCCGGGTACTCAACCTGAGGACACAGGGTACAAAACGCGCACCCCAAATCCAGCGGGAATCTGCAGCCGCACAGCAAAGGGTTCGCAGGTCAGCAAGGACATGCCCGCTGCATGTCTGAATGTGCAAGAGCATCGCACTCCCCTCCTGCTCCGTCCTCTCCTCCCACCCTGCCCACAGCATGCACACCTGCCCACAGCTCACTTGTACACGTGACAGTCATCCACCTTTGCGCAGGCAGAGAGGCACCCCCCCAACGCATCACCCTCTCCCCCAGCTGCACATACACTGAGACCCAGACACCCTCAGACTTGGCACTCAAGGGTCCGGCTGCCTGCACGCGCACACTCACACCCAGAGACACACCCGATCATGCACACACTGACGCCCAGGGACACACCCAATCATGCACACACTCACACTCAGGCACACACCAGAACATGCACACACTCACACACCCAATCATGTACACACTCACAGCCAGGGACACACCCAATCATGCACACACTGACACCAAGACACACACCCAATCATGCACACGCTTACACCCAGATCTCCCCCAACTGTGGCTGTGCATTCACCTCCACAAACTTACACAGACTCACATGCACACACCCACTCCCACCTTCCCTCACTGCACCATTGTCACCCCCCCGCCAATGGCACACAAACGCAGACATCTCTGCACAATAACACCTGGACACACACACCCAGACCTCCTGTGTCTCAGGCGTGTACTCATGCCCACACACACACACACACACTCTGATCACCCCTTACTGCACAGTCGTGCACACACACACACATCCACACACACAATCACCTCCTGACTCCACACACAGGCACACCTGCACACAATCACACATACACCCAGATCTCCCCCATCTGCAGTTGTGCACTTGCGCCCGCACATATGCACACCCACACACACAGACATCCTCCCCATGCCATGACTGCACACAGACTCACACTCCTAGAATCTCAAGATGTGACTCTCCCTTCACCCACACAAGTGCCGCTGCACCTGGGTATTCACCCACGAAAGCTCATGCTCCAATACATCTGTTAGTCTATAAGGTGCCACAGGACTCTTTGCTGCTATCCTCATTGGACTTACTCCTGATTTCCAGCAGTGTCAGGAAGGAATCAGGCCTCCCCATTTACCGTTGGATCTGTCATCCAGGACAGTCGCCCTTTAGAGGGCCTGTACCTCCAAAACCAGCAGTTGTCTCTAGCCAGATACCAGATGCAAAGCTGCCCAATTGCTTTGCCAAGCTGAGCACTGTTGGGGTCACCCAAACCAGAGGGAGCAACTGCGCCACCTAGTGTGTAACGTGAAAGATGCACAACAGGAATTTTGGCACTCAGGGTGAAATTTTCAGTGGTGGCTCCTAACTTTGGGTACCGCATTTCTGGGTGCCCACCTTGAGCCTGATTATCCTAGGTTTTGAGGCCAGAAAGGAACATTCTGATCATCTAGTCTAGCGGTTTTCCACATTTGGTTCGTGGACTCTTGGGGATCTGCAGACTATGTTCAAGATGTCCAAAGGGGTGCGCACCTCCATTTGAAAAATTGTATGGGTCCACAAATGAAAACAGGTTGGAAACCACTGATCTAGTCCGGCCTCCTGCTTAGTACGGGCCAAAGAACCTCACCTGATATATTTGCTTCAAGCTCCTAACTTCTGGTGGAGCTATGGTGGATCGGTTGGAAAGACATCCAGTTTTGACTTTAAAGACTAAAAGAGACGGAGAATCTGCCACGTCCAGAGGTGCTGAACACTCAAAACAACCAGCTGAAGTCAAGGGGAACTGCAGCGGCTCAGGGAATCAGGGCCCTTTTCACACATCAGAAATTGAGGTGCTCAAAATCAGTGAACATTTAGGCTTCTGCATATATAGGCCTGAAATTCCCCCCAACCCAATCCATTAACCCCATCGTCCCCCCATGAGACAGATCGGTATTAGCTTCCTTTCACAGGTGGAGAAACTGAGGCAATGAAAAAAGGAAGGGACTTGCTCCCAGGAGCCAGATATGGGAGCAAAAGTCACTGACTATTCCTAGCACCCGGTCCTATGGCCTGCTCACTTGCACACCCTTCCCTAGAGACACGCCAGCCTTCTCACTGACTTCCCTGCAGCTCCATGTACTCATCCCATGCTCAGTGTGGTATCAGGGCCCACATTTCCAAATTGACCGCGTGGAGGATCAGACTTGAGGGCTGATGTGGGGGCCCAGGGCCCAGGCCATCACAGCCGCCTGTCGTTTTACTCTGCAGCGCGACATTCCTTTCGGAAAGCTCAGGCCACCGAACGCCACTACGTATATATTCATTTTAATCGGCGCAGTGCCAAGGCTGGAAAATGGCTCCTTGTTAGCTCTGCAAAGCGTGGTGATAAATCATGGGTCATGGAATGTGCTGCAGGCTAGGGCTGTATCAGTGCGGGGGACGCGACAAAGTTGGGGAAGGAAGCGTCCTTTGTTTGAACCCCAGAGATCCCCCATAAAACACATAGCTACACAACTGTTTCCTTCGATGCTTCCTTTCAGTGGATGGTGGCACCCCCTAGTGACCGACTGCAGCATCTGACTCAGTCCAGCTGGCATCTCCCCCAGGGGGCTGCAGATTTGCATCCACCCAGCAGGGTTTCTCACCCCGCTTTCCTTGCAGAGCAGTGAGGGATAATCCCCACAGCTTTGTGAACCCCCCAAGTGCTGGGAAGGATAATGGGGGCAGCAGCTGGGCTATGCTAGCCCCGAGCGTGTTCATGCTGGTGGCTGGCGAGGAGCCACAGGGCCTGATTCTCAGTTATTGTATCCCTGCAGTTGGCACAGGGACAGAGGGGGTTAAGGAGGCTTTGAGGTGGTCTTTATACTCCCCATATTCTGGGGCTAAGTAGAGCCCAGCCTGGTTCCCTGTGTAAGTAAGAGCAGCCTCAGGGCTGCTCTAACTTATGCTATTCTCCCAATGGGCCCTGGAAAGCAGAGACTAGCCACAGAGCAATGCGCTCTGCCCACCTCACCAATCTGCCCCCCTACACTGGGGTCTGGGAGCAGTGTGGGTCCACGGCCCTCATGCCGCAGGAGGCCCTTGCATATGGGGGACACTCAAGGGGGCTGTTTCCAGGGCCCATGGCTCCACTGTTTCCAGGGCCCATGGCTCCCATGGCCCTGGGCTCCGTGGAGACACTACAGTCGTAGCCAGAGCCCACAGACTTAATTCTCAGTTAACGCTGTTCCTGAGCTTCAGACAGAGATGGGAGGTGGAGGGGGGAAGCAAATTTTAAAGCCACCATTGCAATCCTTGTATTCTGGGCTCTGCCCCCACTGTCAAGTAGCGCAGCCTCGGGGTGGCTCTAATTTACGCTCTGCTCCCTATGGGACCCCAGGAGTCGGAATCAGAGAGCAACTGCAGTGCATTCCAGTCACACACCTGATCCGCCCCCTCTGCCGGAAGCAAGGCAGGTGCGAAGTCCTTAGGCCAGCCCCACACCTGGGCTGCGGGGGAGGGGGATTCTCAGGTGGCCCTTTCCACCCACTCTGAGGTGTCTTTGTGCGGCCAGAACAGCCTAAAGGGGCCTGAGGTTAAGTGAGGATCAGGTCCCATGAGCTGAACTCAAAGCAGGGATTCCCCAGGGCAACGGAGACCGGTTGGTTACGTCTCCCCAGCCTGTGTCTGAAGGGGCTCCCCATCCTCCCTGCTTCCCCAAGCCAGCTGCCCACCCCCTGCCCCTTTCCGCTGCTTAGCCCCACCCTTGGCATGCCCCGGCTTGCCCTGGCGCCGGGATCCTATTGCTCCCAAGGCAGGGAGCCGAAAGGAGACCTGGATGTGGCCAGGTAACAGGCAGACAGCCCGGCAGCAGGCTGCTCTACAGGGATCAGGCTTTGCCTTTTCACCGGGCAGGGCTGGGGTGCAATCCACCCCTAGGAGAGAGGAAATACGATCTCCGGGGAGGCAGGAGTGCCAGGCGGCTGGCTCCAGCCCAGGAGGCTCTCTGGTAATGAAGCCAGGAGAGAGCAGCCGGGGGGGAGATCTGGTTTTGAGTGTCGTCAAAGCGGCACCATTCACACGCAGATCGGAGGCCGGCTACACCCTCAGCCTGGCACGTGTACATCATTTCATCCCCTCCTCAGCCCAGCCGGGCCCCACGTGCCCTAGGGAGGGAGCCCTCCCCCGGCAGGCATTGATGGCACCCGCCCTCCTGGCGGAGTCTGCGGGATGGGAGTGGGTCGAATGGCAGTCTAGGCACCACAGTGGGGACGGGGATGGGCTGAATCGGCTCTGGCCACTCCGCTCTCCCGCCTGGCACCACCCACTTTCTCTCCTCTATCCCCCAGTCCCGCCAGCAGCTGCAATAGCAGGAGCATGGACGCGGCTTGTTGATCCCATCATGGAAGGTGGCCATAAAGGGCAAAGGGGCCGGTTATCTTATAGCCCACTCCGCCCCAGGTGCCTCATCCACCCCTTTTTGCTAACGCACATCAGGGAGCCAGCCCAGTCCAACCAGCACCCGCAACCATTCCTCATCCTCTGCCCTGGACACCCTCCGCGTCCCCCTGGCTTCGCTGGAGGGGAGCGGCAATGGTGCCTGCTTGAGGTGCCAGTTGCTGCTAGCCCCAAACGCAGGAACAGGGGAACTGAGAAGCAGAACCACGTGTCCTGGAAGCCACGGGCGCGAGGAGCAGCCAGGCGGGTGGCTGCTTTCCAAGGGGCGAGGAAGAAACCCGTAAAAGTCCACAGGCCAGAGAGAGCTGCATCTCCCAGCACTGTCACGCTAGAAGAGGAGCGTAAAGGTGGGAGGACAAAGCAATCTTCACCCATCATAAGGCCGACCAGAACATGATTTATAGCCAGAGCTGGGATGTAGGATGGTGTCTTCTGAGGAGCTGGGAAAAAACTGGACATCCACAACAATCTGCCCTATGCTTCGCCTAACCTTCTACGCCTGCCATATTCCCCGCTCCTGCCACTGCCCTCCCCTGCCTGTCATGGGAGCTTAGTATCCTCAGATAGCCCTTTCAATCTTGCTTTGCCCCTCGAGAGACTGAAAGCAGGGCTCATCCTGCCAGGCGCTGTCCGTACACATAGTGACAGACAGTCCCGACCTCGAAGCACTTACAATCCCAACAGGGAAGACAATGGAAACATTATCCCCATTTTAGAGTTGGGGAAACTGAGGCCTCATTTACACTAAGGCCCCTTTCTGATGCCATGGGGAGCACTGTGTAAGTTAGAGCAGCCCTGAGACTGCTGGGTGTTGGGCACGGCCCCAGAATACAGAGAGCACAAAAATGCGCCCCTTAATCCCTCTATCCCTGCCCCAAGGGCACGAAGAGAGGAACTGAGAATCAAAATCAGTCCTTCTCAGATTGGCAAGCAGTTGAGGCTTCTACGGCAGTATGAGGAAGCAGGAGCCACTTAACTGTGGCTCCAAGTTCCCTGAAAAACTTTCTTGCTCCGAGACTTCTTCCTCAGTGAAAAAAAGGTGTGGGCATGATGCAGCCTCAGCCTAGACCTGCACGCTGGGTGCAGCGCCAGTGCTGGGCGAGGGAAATTTGGAGATGGGAGAGAGGGGGGCCAAGAGGAGCCGTTTCCAGGCGAGATCGGAAAAGGGCCAGCTCCCCAGCTGGGCCTAGCGCTGCTGAAGGCGACAGACCTGCCTTGCGCCAGCCGAGGTGTCATTCAGGCCAGGTGGCCCAGTTTCACCAGCTGCGGATCGGGCCTTCGGAGAGCTCTCAAAGACTCCAAAGGCCCGTTGCTTTGTTCTTAAATGAATCAAATTCCAGACAGCCCCAACAACCTTTATTATTCGAGATCCCTCTTAAAGTGAAGCCGGAATTAGGTGCTGGGCATGAAGCGGGGGGGTCTCTCCCTCCCATCCAAACCCCCTCCCCGCCTCTTTCCTTTGTGTTTCTCCACTTCTCTGAGTGGCAGGGGGAGGCGCGGGCTCTCAAGGCGGCTTTTGTGCTGCGAGGAGCTGGGCGGGTGTCCCCGTGGGACCATTACGCCACCGTGCTCCCCGGCGAGACTCGTCTAGACAATAATTGCATGCACCTGACTTCTCAGCGAGCAAAGGAAACAGTGAACCCAACCTCCCCCAGCCTGCGTCCCCCAGGAGCATGAGAGGCGAGGGGGCTGCATGTGGAAATAAAGGCCTTTGTCCCGGGCTCCCTTCAAACACCTGTCGTTAGCATTTCTCCCCTCGGAGCAGCTGGTGGAGATCAGATTTATCGGGGAGTGGCGGGGGGGGGGGGGGGGGGAGTCATGGTTTATCATCCCCCACACTGGGAACCTGAGAAAAAAATATCCTAGGCTGGTAGAACTTAGGACTTGGGCCATATTCCTAGCTGATGTAAATCGCCCTTGCTCCATTGAAGTTAATGAAGTGATGCCAGTTTATGCCAGTTGAAATCCAGCCTTGTATTGATGGACTTGACTCTTAATTACTCTATTCGTGCACTTGGGGCAGGGGTAGAGGGATTAAGGGGCGCTTTAAGCTAGTTTTGTGCTCTCTGTATTCTGGGGCCACGCCCAGCACCCATGAGAGCAGCCTCAGGGCTGCTCTAACTTACACGCTGCTTCCCATGGCACCCTAGGAGCCTCGAGAAGCCGAGAATTCCCATAGTGCATTGTGCTCTGGCCAACCCCCAACCTGCTCCTATGCCAGGGGTGGGGAGCAGGGTGGGTACAGAACTCTTACACCAGCCCCCCACCAGCCAGGGACGCTCCCAGTGCAGGAAGATTCTCAGAGGGCCACTTCCACTCACTAGAGGGGCCTGTGAGACTGAGAATCAGGCCCTTTTAATCTATTTCTGGGCCAAATCTGCAAAATTCTATGTGACCTGGGGGGGTCTAGTGGTTAGAACTGGGGACTAAGAGTCAGGACTCCTGGGTTCTCTTCCTAAGTCCAGCAGAAGTGTACAATCTAGTGGTGGGAGCACACGGGGAGTCAGGACTCCGGGTTCCACTGCTGGCTCTGGGGAGGATAAGGGTTCATATCCTGCAGTCTCACTGACGTCAGTCGGGTTATTTGCCAGATCAGGCTGTCTTGTATGATTTTGACAATAATCTTCATCTTGCTTACGGTCAGAGCAGATTTGTATGCCCGGGTGAGACCCTCTCGTGGTGATTTGGCAAGTCTCCTTCAACCAGGGCAACTGGCATGTGTTCCTCTCTATGCTCCTGGGGGCGTCCATCCAGATGTTCCGAACATCTGGCCACCTGCGCCTCTTGGAAGGGGCAGGAGGGCTGGGGAAGAGGACTCTTGGCTGGAGAGGGAGGAGAGCTTGATGGAGCTAAATGCTTCGGGGAGAGGAAAGGAAGCGACCAGCCGCAGAGGGGAGGGGAAGGCAGCTGGAGGTCACCAGCTCGATCCCTAATGGAGCAAGCTGCAAGCACCATGAATTAGTGATGAGAAGGCTCTAGAGCGCGGGAGGGGAGGGGGCCTAGGCTGAGCCCATCCACCCTTTAACTGGAGGCATGAGTGCCGCTCGCTCGGGTAGCCGAGAGCTGTGATCTAGCTAGCTCGTTAAAAAGAAAAGTGAGCACATGGCTGCACAGGCTTCAGCGTGGGCTGCCCAAGCCTGCCTGGGACCCTGGGTATCCCTTGCATTGCCCATCTGCGCCGAAGCCCACTGCTATTTCTAGCCCCGCCAGCTAGATGAAAGCTAGCAGAGGTCTGTCACCACAACCAGCTCCCCATGGTTCCAGTGGAGCCGTAGCCAGAGGGCTAAAGAAACAGCTCGGCTCAGGCCAGGTTCCCTCCTCTACAGGAGAAAGCGGTGCAGGTTTAACAGAAACCAGGCTTTGTCTTCGCTACAAAAAAGGGGTGTGTTCGACGTGGAGGTAGCGATGCTGATGTACCATCCTAGCGGAGATGAGGCAGAGGTTGTTTTCAACTATAGTGTAGCTAGTCAAGGTCACCCCCTACATCTCACCATCACCTGGGGTTTTGTCTGGCTACCGGAATTCCACTCCAGGAATTTACAGCGAGATGCCTATCTCCGGACAAACCCACACTTCTTTGGCCGTTAAGATGCAGCCTAAGGTGAATTCAAATTGGACACAAATCTTGTACAGTGAGGGCGATAGCCGCTGGACTAGACTACCACCGGAAGCAGTGGGGTCAGGGCCGGCTCCAGGCACCAGCTGACCAAGCACGTGCTTGGGGTGGCACCTTGTAAGGAGCAGCCAATCTTGGGGTGGCGTGGGGCGCTCGGGTTTTTGTTGTTGTTTTGGTTTCGGCCGGGCGGCGCTCGTGGGGAGGGGGGGGGGTGTATGTGGTTCGGCGGCATGGCGTGGCACTCGGGGGGGGGAGGGAGGGTGTTTTGGTGGTGCGGCGCTCGCGGTTTGTTTGGGTTTTTTTGGTTCGGCGGGGCGGCGCTCAAAGTTGTTGTTGTTGTTTTGGTTTCGGCCGGGCCACGCTCGGGGGGCTGGGTTGTTTGTGTTTCGGCAGCGTGGTGTGGTGCTTGGGGGGGGGGGGTTCCGCGGGGCCACGGCGGGGGGGGGTGTTTCGGCGGCACGGCGTGGCACTCGGGGGGGGTGGTTACGGTGGGGCGGCGCTCTTTTTTTTTTTTTTTTTTGCTTGGGGCGGCAAAAACGTTAGAGCCGGCCCTGAGTGGGGTCTCCATCTTTTGGAGTCTTCAAATCAAGACTGGCTGCCTTTCTGGAAGAGATGCTTTTGCCGGGTTGGTGGGCTCCACAAAGGGGGAAGTAGGTGAAATGTCATGCCTTGTGATATACAGGGGGATGGTCCCGTCTGGCCTTAAATGCGATGAATCTGGCTCCTTTGCGCCACGCCGGCAGGGTAAGAAGGGGATGGAAATGTAACCGAGGCCCCTGTGTGGCTCTCGAATGGTGCAGAGGAGAATCCGCCCCCATCAGTGAGCCATGGCATCGGCTGCCTTTGGCGTCTTGATATGTGTGCGTCTATGTACAAGTGTGCATCCCCTCTTGTCCCTGTCCCAGTGTGCACACTTGCCCTCGTGAATTTAACGCCAGCTCTTGGTGCCACACGGATACCCCCTAGGCAGCCATGGCTTCTGCTTCCCCACATAGCAGGCACACAGCCCGGGCAGCTGCTTGCCCCAACACGTCACCCCGCCAGCCTGTCTCACTCCTGCCCCATGGGGACCCCCTCTGGGGAGGAGGGGCAGATGAGAGGACTTAGTCTCTACGGCCTGCTCAGCCCCAGCAAAGGTGCCAATTAGTGCCAGGTCTTGTTTGTGAGTGATCCTCTATGCCAGGGTTTTGTTTTAATTATCCTAGGATTTGGGGGCGGGCAGGGGCATCAGTTTTCCCCCCCCCCCCCATCGCCCAGGATTGGGTTGCACGATCAGCTGCTGCAATTACAGCTCCCCTTGGTCGCTTGAATCCAACCCTCTGCAAACCCATAGACGCGTCTTACACACTTAGCCTGCTTTAATATCTCAACCAATGAGCTTTACGCACATTAATCCATTAGGCGTTACAACCCCTGTAACCCTAATCCTTGGGTGAAAAGGGGCTGGATTGCTATAGGACACGAGTGATAATAACTTTGTAATAATAGATAGTAATATGCTACATCTGCATTGAGGGAAGGACGAAATTCAATAAGGACAAAAGCAAAGTACTCCACTTAGGAAGGAATAATCAGTTGCACAAATATCACATGGGAAATGACTGCCTAGGAAGGAGTCCTGCGGAAAGGGATCTGGGGGTTATAGGGGATCACAAACTAAATATCAACAATGTAACGCTGTTGCAAAAAAAAGCAAACATCATTCTGAGATGCATTAGCAGGAGTGTTGCAAGCAAGACACGAGAAGTCATTCTCCCGCTCTACTCAGCATTCATAAGGCCTCAACTGGAGTCCTGTGTCCAGCTCTGGGCACCGCTCTTCAGGAAAGATGTGGACAAACTGAGAAAGTCCAGAGGAGAGCAACAAAAAAAAGGTCTAGAAAACATGACTGTAGCAGGGTGCTGGTGCAGAGGCACCTAATTAGCCCCTGCTCAGCCAGCCCCAATCAGGGGGAATAGATTGGGGCTCGGGAGAGGTCTGGTGCCTGGCCTTTAGAACTGGCTGCACCTGTGGGCCTGAGGGTTCAAGGGCTATAAAGGCTGGCTGGCTGAAGGAAGGGGGGGATAGCCAGGGGAAGGGCTGAGGGCAGGCTCTGGGTGGATGTGGCAATTGTAAGGCCTGCAAACTGTATCTAGTATATCACTGGTGGTGGGAGAAGCCTGTAAATAAAGCCATGGGTGCTGTAGAAGGAGAAGCCTCTCTGTGCTTTATTGGGGCAGCCAGTGGGCCCCAGGAAGAAGGCTGGGCAGGGGACCTGTTACAATGACCTACGGGGAAAGATTGAAAAAACTGGGTTTGTTTAGTCTGGAGAAGAAAAGACTGAGGGGAGACATGATAACAGTCTTCAAGTACATAAAAGGTTGTTATAAAAAGCAGGGTGATAAATTGTTCTCTTTATCCACTGAGGACAGGACAAGAAGCAATGGGCTTAAATTACAGCAAGGGGGATTTAGGTTAGACCTTAAGAAAAACTTCCTAACTGTCAGGGTAGTTAAGCACTCAAACAAATTCCTAGGGAGGCTGTGGGATCTCCTTATTGGAGGTTTTTAAGAGCAGGTTAGACAAACAGCTGTCAGGGATGATCTAGATAATACTTGGTCCTGCCTCAGTTCAGGTTATTGGACTAGAAGATTTACCAAGGACCCTTGGAGCCCTACGTTTCTATAGCCTTGTGGCTAAGGCATAGGGATGGGACTCAGAAGTGACAGGTTTAAGTCCTAGGTACGCCATAGATTTCCTTATGTGACCATAAACAAATCGCAGAGGCCTAATCCACATCCTTCGTCTGTAGCTTTTTGGGGCAGAGTCAACACATGGAGGCCCTGCTCTTGGCTGGGGTATCTAGCTTCTACTGTAATACAAATAATTAATAGTAGTAATCATGGATCTAAGCTTTCCTGATGACCACCCAAATGCATCGCTATCTGGCCTGTCCAAGGATCTCCAAGCCCCAACTCATTTTGCCCACAGCACCAAAATGCCATCTAGTTCTCATGAGCCTTCATATAGCGAATGTTACAGAAACCAGCGCTACCAAATATATAGCTCCTGGCTACTGTCTCCTTGTGTTCCCCTGTCTGTATTCATCTACTGTCTCTTGTCTTACACATAGACTGGAAGCTCTTTGGGGCAGGGACTGTCTTTTTGTTCGGTGTTTGTACAGCACCTGGCCTATAACTCGGTGTAGTAGTAAAAACCGCATTGGTTAATTTCTCCCAACCATGCCAGAGAGCGCTAATCACTGGGCGGGAGCAGCTTGGGTACTGCCAGATCCCTAGAAAACAATGGGTTAACCACAACTCATTTTCCCCTTGCATGGATGCACCTGGCTTCCCAGTCATGGCGGGAGACTTGGGCTGGCTCCCAGCTGGGGCAGTTTCTCTTACTCCATTGATTTCGGCTTGGTGACCTGCTTTGATTTCCTATCCTCTGAGGAAACCCTTCACTGATTGCACCTGGTATGTGCCACACCAGCTCACCAGCCCTCTAAAGACACAGGGTCTGATTCTCATGCTAAGGCCCCTTTATTCTACTTTGACAGCATGAAGGGGCCGTAAAGTAAGTTTAACTGTCATTTTATGCCCACTTTAAGGGCCCTTTATGCTACCAGAATGGGGCAAAGGGGCCTTAGTGACAATGAGAATCAGAGCCCTTTAAGAACAACGTGGATCACACACAGCTTCTGCTTCAGGTGTGGATTTGTTTCCTCTGCTCCTTTGCTAGCTATGGCCCCACCCAGCCGGGTAAGCATGTCTGTGGAGGTGCAAGACATGAGTTGTTTTCCCAGATTCTTCGGTTTAAGCATTTTAAACTCACTTTGCACGGGTG
The DNA here is from genome assembly GCF_013100865.1 of Trachemys scripta elegans. Taxonomy (NCBI): domain Eukaryota; kingdom Metazoa; phylum Chordata; order Testudines; family Emydidae; genus Trachemys; species Trachemys scripta. Next base: position 9,503,578 of record NC_048321.1, read on the forward strand.
TAAACGAATACGCCAAGTGCAGCGGAGAATCAGGCCCCACGTGACTTGGATGGCAGAATCAAGCTCTAACTATAATACATATCGATTGCAGAATCAGAGAAGTAAATAGGCAAACTGAACCTAACCCTCATTTGCAAGGCCAATGGAAGTCAGGACTCCTGGGTTCTATTCCCAGCTCTGGGAGGGGCATGTTCTCTAGTAGATAGAGCAGAAGCTTGGGTTCTATTCCCAGCGCCAGCAGATGCACGTTGCAGAAAACAGCTCCATTTCCAACACACACCCTCATGAAAAGCATCTAGCCCCGCCATTAGCCTACCTGTAAACAAAGCTGGGACCACGGAGCTGGCATGAACTCTCCTGCCAACAGCTGATGCTCTGTTGCAGCGCAGACCACCACCTTGGCCGCTGCTGGGTGTCTTGTCTGGCCCACAGGTACCATCTCAGCAGAAGCAGGAGGATCTGAGTTCTCCCTGCATGCGAGCAACCAGGACACAACAGGCATCCTCGCACCATCTCGCTGCAGATCTCTGTACCAGAGCCAGCGTCAAACAACAGCGCTGGTCCCGGGAATTGCTGGATGCTCCGGATCGCTGTCTTCCCCTTTTGCAACAGAGTGGAAAATATAAGGGAGACAGAAACACTCTGTTAAAAAGCTTTGAAGGCTCCCACTCTAACTATGAACAATAAAATAATTAACAGCAGCGGCTTTTGTTCAAGGATCTCATGGCACTTTATTACTGTTATTTTTATTATTATTTATTATTTCTCTTACTGTAGCACCCAGGAGCCCCAGTTACGGTCCAGGACCCCATGGTGCTAGATGCTGTACAAACACAGAACAAAAAGATTGTCCCTACAAATGTTAATGCATTTGCCCACTATCCTCTGAGGATGCTGATATGATTATACAGGTGTGGAAACAGAGGCACAGAGAGGGGACAGGATTCACTCATGGTCACAAAAGAAGTCAGTGGCAGAACAAGGAATAGAACCCAGGAGTCCTGACTCCCACTTGCCTGTGCTAATCGCTAGACCGTGCTTTCCACACCAGAACCAGGAATAGAACCCAGGACCTATCGGCTCATGTTCTAACCACTACATCCCACTCTCCTGAAGTAGGTGGGATGAGATTCATAGATTCCAAGGCCAACAGAGACCATTGTGATCATCTTGTCTGACCTCTTGGATAACATAGGCCACAAAACTTCCCCAAAATAATTCCTAGAGCAGATCCTTTGGGAAACCATCCAATCTTGATTTAAAATGTTTCAATGATGGAGAATCCACCATGACCCTTGATAGATTGTTCCAATGGTTAATTATTCTCACCGCTAAAAAACGACACCGTATTTCCAGTCTGAATTTGTCCGGCTTCAACTCCCAGCCATTGGAGCATGTTAAACCTTCTTCTGCTAGATTGAAGACCCCATTATTAAATATTTGTTCCCCAGATAGACACTTATAGGCTGTAATCAAGTCAGCCCTTACCCTTCTCTCTGTTAGACTGAGCTCTTTGAGTCTAGCACGATAAAGCCTGTTTTCTAACCCTTTAATCAGTCTCGTGGTCCTCCTCTGACCCCTCTCCAATTTATCAACATCCTTCCTGAATTGTGGGCAGCAGAACTGGACACAGTATTCCAGCAACGGTCGCACCAGAGAGTAGAACCCACCCACTCGAATGCTAGACCACGCTGTCTCATGTAGCCAGCGCACCTGAAACTGAAACAAAATTACAGAGTTATCCACACGCGTGGGTGTGGGCGGGGTGGGGAAGCAGATACAACGGTACAGGATTTTGTCTGCTGATGACTCTCCCCTCTCTTGCAGATCCCGGGGTTCCACAACATTTAAGGGTGGACCCCGGGATCTCTGGGCAATGCCCTGATGGTGTAACGAGGGGGTGGGGGGATCTCTCTGTGACAGGGGAAGGTCTGGCCTTCAACACAGAGCACCTGAGCCTTGGCAGTCTTTAAGGGCCAGCTCACCCCCCTGCCAGATCTGCTTAGATCATAAGCATTTGGGGGGAGCAGGGAGCTTGTCGGCTTTATGTGTCTGTAAATTAACCAGCGTCTTTGCGTTGCTAGGGAAGCAAATACAGGAAAAAATAGCTAACAATAATGAAAGGGATCAATTAAATAATAACTACAGGAATAATTAATAATTGGCAAAAATAACGAATAATAACGGCTAATAAGAACACAGCGCAACGCAGCAGCCAGAGAGCCGCTCATCCAGTGCAGGGATGTGTATGCCGGGGCAGAATGGCACATCCAAAGGGGAGCACAAGGCCAGGGTGTCTGCTGCCTACGCTCAGTGCCTTTGAAGCCCAGAGAGTAACAGAAGTCAGGAGGGATCAGACATTTATCTGGATAATGAGAACATCCAGATTTATCACAGGCTTGACTCGACTCGGGGCCCGATTCTGCCTTGCCCTGAGCCTCGCACGGTCACTGACATCAGTGCAAAGCGAGCGTGAAACGCTGTCACCCTGCCCCCACTTTGCACTGGTGTAAATGACTACACAAGGCACAGGGAGATGCAGAATCAGGCCTCAAGCGTTTGGGAAGGGTTGAAAATCCTCCTGCTTCAGGGCATAAACCACCCCCTAGCTGGTGGGGTCAGGAGGAAGCAGCGGCAGAAGGCAGGTTATCCCGAGATGAAGGCGCTCTTGCACCTTGTGTTGCAGCAGCTGGTGCTGGTCATTGTTGGGTCCGGGATATTGGGCGAGGTAGGCGGACCCCAGGCCTAATTTGGGATGGTAACTCTTATGTTCCTGTGCTATCCCAGCAGTTCATCCTGTGTTGCTGATTGCCCCGATCACCGCTGATGTCCTAGAAACGTCATGCCCCTTTGCTTTCCTTTTCCCCACTAATCAGTGACAAGCCGCGAAATCGGAGACTCTGCCTCAAATACTCGACAGCCAATTCATCGAATGCATGGAATATGTCTCCAGCCATCATTTGCTTGACAGCCATGGCCACTCGGATGTACAGTGTGGTTTCTCTCTTGTATGTTCTTACCTCATGGATTCTTTCCGCTTTAGGCTTCCAGCTGATGCTCTAATTCATCTTTATCTGTTCTTCTCATTGTTCCATCAGCATGGAAAAGGGACATAGGTACAGGTCCTACTGGGCAACTAAGAACCACTGCCACTGAAACTTTACCGCTGCATCTTGCTAAGGACAGGGCTCTGCAGAAAACAATTGCTGGATTGATGGCTGCTGTGATTGTCCCTCCCTAGCCAGACTCAATTTTGGTCTTCTTGGCCATGTCAGCAAGTGTTATGATGCCAGATTTATTGATGGGGCTGAGGGAGCTACATGTCCCAACAGAATCAGGTGCACCTCTCACAAGTCTCTCCATTTGTTCTTCACCAACATCTGCTATGTTCACTAGAGCCTCTTGTCCATCTGATGTTCCATGAAGTCCACTAGATATGTGGATAAGCACGTCTGGATGCGCTTCAGGCCCAGATGGGTTTGTTGTGTGGTTGATTGCATGGTTAGTAAGGTTTGTAACATACTCTTCATCCTCCTTCAGTGCCGAAGCTTGTGGACTTCATCTTCACTACTTCTTGTTAGGTCACTTTGCTCACTCCTAGCTTTTGGATATTCGTAATATGAAGCTGTGTATTGTCATTTCTAACACTGATACTGACCTGTGCATGAGTGTCATTAAGCTAGTTTCTAGAATATTTCAAACTAAAAAGCTAGTTTCTAGAATATTTCAAAGGCTAGTACTACAGGCATAGGCAATTACAAATGAAAACCTTCTACCAGGGAGACTAGATGATGCAGTGCATGTACAAAAGCTTACAAATAGAGAAGCATTACATTAGGAATTCACAAACATTTATATGTACCCACTATTCAGTGCAAACCACGGGCACGCAATCTACTGCTACGGGTGCACAACCTTCAGTGTGAGACTGATCTAGTTAGCCAATCTCAATTGGAAATACAGAAAACTATTATAATTACTTCGGAGATATTTTGACAATTAGGAATATGCGATGTGAAAACATTTCATGTTAGTATATTGCACAATGTTGATCTTTGCCATTTTTTCCATATGCTAAACAGCGTCATCATTTCTGAAAAGACAAACAAACAAAACTTGCCCATGTAAAACCCAATAAAAATCTTTTAATACAGTGTCTTTTGGTGGCTCTGACCAATGAACTCAACATTAAGGTGTTGAAATTAACTTAAACAGTGAGTTTAGTCATGTTGCAGTGTTTCTGGAACTGTGCACACAATGGCATTTTCTCATTTGGGGGACCATTGTTTCACCTCACCTATAGGCTTATGCCACCGCTTAACAGCTTGACATCAGGAGCCTCTCTGAAATGAGTTTGCTGGGTCTCAGCCTACTTCCTAGCAGACAACTGCCCACATCACCAGATTCACCAACACACCAGGTGAGGGCTGTCCTCCTTGTTAGCTGTCTCATCACAGAGGCTGAGGAATGAATGAACCAGAGAGACTGAATGTCATAGAATCATAGAATAGAATCATAGAAGATCAGGGTTGGAAGGGACCTCAGGAGGTCATCTAGTCCAACCCCCTGCTCAAAGCAGGACCAATCCCAACTAAATCATCCCAGCCAGGGCTTTGTCAAGCCGGGCCTTACAAATCTCCAAGGAAGGAGATTCCACCACCTCTCTAGGTAACTGGTCACTTTGGATCAAGGTTGAGGGAGATTTTGAACATCTCAGCCTAAATGCATGTGATCATGTTGCCCACGGTGGCTGGGCCAGCAAGGAGAAGCACCTGCTGCTTTGTGACTGCTAGCAAAGCTCTTTAGCTCAAGTCATAGGGCTCTGTGGGTGCTGACAGCCACCACTTCAGTCCCCATCGATGACCATGTTTACAGGCATTGTTCTATTTGCTTTTAAATGTCTCATGAGATGTCACTTCCACTGCTCCCCTTCGGAGTAATTGTTAATTACTAATCGACCATCACTGATCATTATTTAATTTTAATAGCAACATTAACTATTAATAACACAAATTAATAGAAATTAGTATTACTATTAATGTTATTTATTTACTATTGCTGTAGAGTCTAGGAACCCCCGAGTCAGAGATCCGAATCCCATTGTTCTGTTTCTGCACAGCACCCCGCACAAGAAGAAAGCAGTGGTAGTTTGTTGCAATCTCTACCGGGTGACTAAAACTAGCCTCAACAGAAAGCATGCCACAGCCTCCCTGACTGAAAGGAACAATTAAAGCATCTTCCGAAAGGAGAGAATACCTAATGAAATGTAATAACATCCTTCTCCATTCAGAGCACTAAGGGCGACAGTGTGGAATGGGAAAAGGGAGGTAACCCATCTCCCACAGTTTAAATCTGAGCAGAGGAAGGATTTTTTAAATACAGATTATTCTGCCCCAAGGGGCAAAAAATTAAGAAAAAGCAGATACCTAAATGAATAAATAAAATGTCAATGCATAAGATGAGAATACTACTAACAGGAAGTAACTGTTATCAAGACCAGTGTTTCTCAACCTTTTTGATACCAGGGACCGGCTTGCTGCCTTCCTGAACTGTGTCAGGGAGATCTCAGGGACCAGCGCCAGTCCACGGACCAGTCCTTGAGAAACACTGGTCTAGAGGTTGCAAGAACTGGGAGCAGCTACAACACCTGGGTTCTATTTTTGGCTGTGCCACTGACTCACTATGTGACCTGGGCCAAATGACTTAAAGGGACGCCATGAATTTACGGCTCCTGCTACTGGCTGAATATTCGTCACCTGCTTTGGTTATGAGCAAAACTCAAGATTAGAGGATAAACAAAATAACTTTCTCTTTCCTTGCTGTTTAACTTTGTCCATTGGACAGCATTGTGTGTATAGTCAATTTCACAGTTTCTCCTGTACAGTCCGCTAGGGCTGGGGTTCTCAACCTGTTTCTTTCTGAGGCTCCCCACAACATGCTATAAAAACTCCTCGGCCCACCTTTGCCATGACTGTTTTTCTGCATATCCAGTAGATTAAACGCCAGGGCCAGCATTAGGGAGAATCAAGCAGGCAATGGCCCGGGGTCCGACACCACAGGCAGCCCCGCGATGCTCAGTTGCTCAGGTTTGGGTGGCAGGGCTCGGGCTTCGGCTTTCTGCCCTGGAACCAACAAGTCGAACGCCGGCCCTGCTCTCTGATTTATGTTGACGAACCCCCTGAAACCTGCTCACGCCCCCCCCGGGGGCCCCGGACTCTTGGTGGAGAACTACTGCACTAGGGCAGTGTGTGTAGGGGTATCAGAATCTGGCTCTTGGCTTTCCTTTTTTACCCCAATTCCACAAACAAGGATTAGTGCAGTCAAAACTGGGCACACCCACCTGCATTCTCTTGAAAGTCGTTGGGATCTGCAATGGGCTTCAGGGTTTTCCTTAATCCCTTAGCTATATTGGCATAAAAATCACACCCCTAATGGCAATAGGTAAATTGGCATTAAAACTGTGCGTAGAGCAAGCCTTAGAGGGGAGGATAGTTTAGTGGTCAGGCTGTTAGCCTGCAGCGGAAGGGTATGTCCACACTGCAATAAAACACCCCCGGTGGGCCCATGTAACTGACTCGGGCTCATGCTGCAGTGTGCAGCGAGTCAGCTGATGCGGGCCAGCCATGGGTGTTTTATTGCAGTGTAGACATAACCTAAGAGGCCACAATACAATTCCCAGCTCTGCCACAGACTCAGGGCCGGCTCCAGGCGCCAGTCCACCAAGCTTGTGCTTGGGGCGGCACCTGGAGGGGGGCGGCGCGGCGCTCTGGCTGCCAGGGAGAGCGGAGCCGCAGTGGGCTCGCCGCCCTCCCCCAGCGCTCTGGCCGCCGGGGAGAGCGGAGCCCCGGCCGGGCTCTCCGCTCTCCTCCCGGCGCTCCGGCTGGTTGGGGAGAGCGGCCCGCGGCCAGGCTCGGCGCCCTCCCCTGCCGCGCTCCGGGGAAGGGGGGGGAGGACGGCGGCGGGAGGCTTTTTTGCCTGGGGCGGCAAAAAAGCCAGAGCCGGCCCTGCACAGACTGCTTGGGTGAGTCTCAATTAGGCTCAGATCCTCATCAATATTTAGGTGTCTAACTTCCATTGGGAATGAGGTGCTTAAATGCCTTTAAGGATCCAATCTCTCTCTGCTTCAGGTCCCCAGCTGTAAACTGGGAATAACAACACTGCCCTCCCTCACAGGAGGAGAAGTATATTAAAGATGGCGAGCTTGCTCAGATGCTACAGTAAATAAATCGACAGCCGCCTCCACTGCTGCACTGTAGGATTGGGGCCTTCGTTTGTGTGGGTCCAGGGGAGAGAAACATAGTGTTCTTTAAATAAGAAAATGTAGTTGTAAAACCACACAAGCTGGCAGTGAGACTCAGGGCCACGTGCAACCCCTGTTGCACCAATGTTCAAAACCGACTAGATTTTGAAGTGGGCAGATTTCCCCAAAAGCTCAGGGTCAGGTTTCCAAGCGTTCAGCACCCTCAACAACTTCACTGAGCTTTGAATTAAGGCCTTGACAGATAATATTTACTTATCTCACACAGGGGCTTAATGACCGAGTGTTTGTCGAGCACTTTGGGATCCTTGTCTGGAAAGCACGGTCACTGCAAGATCTCTGTTGCTGTCAGCCCATGCTACAAAGCAAACAGGTTTAAGAGCAGTAGGTTCCCAATGAATTGTAGGAACATCAGCTACCACAGGTGGGGGTGTAATGCGGCATCTGTAGGTGGCTCAGGGTTTGAGCCTCAGACCTCTGGTTCTCAAAGCACGAGCCGCTATTGCTGGAGCTGACGGACCCAGCTCTGTTAGCCAAGACCTTAGTAGGCTGATCAACCTCTACATGTGGCTCAGGAACAACTGGAGGGGGCAGAGGGGCATGGGTTAGGGGGACAAGCCACTAAGGGTATGTCTACACACAGCAGCTGGGAGTTGTGATTCCCAGAATGCCAATACTTGCTCTACTGCTGGTCGCGCTAGTGAGCTAACAATAACCGCGCGGCTGTGGCTCGAGCTGGGTGGTTGGGTGCGATGGTACTTGGGCGGGATTGTACTTGGGCAGCTAGCCCGAGGTGTCGCCGGGGCTACATTGCTATTTTTAGGTGCTAGCTCGAGCAGAGGTGGCGTAGGTGTGTACCCGTGCTGGGCATTACACCTCCCAGCTGCTGTACCCTCAGACCCCTCAGACCCCAATCCCACTCTTCTGCCTGGGTAGACCCCCTGCACCCATGTGCAGTCTGACTGAAGTCACTGGGGCATTACGTGGGCACAGCTATTCCCACCACCGGGAGCAGCTTGCAGGATCAGGGCCAAATTGTGGATCTAAATTCGCTGCCCCAAAAGTTAGTTAATGTAACGTTAAGTTTCACTGGCAGTGCCCCAGGCCCTTCCAGAACGTCAAGTATGCAGCTATGCTTAAACCTCTGAAAACCAGGAAATACAGAGTTAAGGTGCACCCCTACCCCTCTGGCTGTTACACAGTAAACTAGTAACCACAACTATGGCAGTGCTGCTGCTCCACCATAATCCAGATCAGGATTCTGAACACCCATCAAACTCAAAGGCATGTTGGGTGTTGGCGTGACCTATTCGTATTCAAATCCCAGTTTGGATTTTCAAGCATAGTAACCCTTCCTACAAACAGAAGAACGGCCATACTGGGTCAGACCAATGGTCCATCTAGCGCAGTGTCCTGTCTTCCGAGAGTGGCCAATGCCAGGTGCTTCAGAGGGAATGAACGGAACAAGCCATCATCCAGTGATCCATCCCCTGTCACCCACACCAAGCTCCTGGCAATCAGAACATGGGGCTGCATGAGGTTAGGCACACTCAGAGCATGGGGCTGCATCCCTGACCATCTTGGCTAATAGCCATTGATGGACTTATCCTCCATGAACTTTTCTAGCTCTTTTTTTGAACCCCAATATAGTGTGGACCTTCACAACATCCCCTGGCAAGGAGTTCCACAGGTTGACCTTGCGTTGAGTGAAGAAGTACTTCCTTGTGTTTGTTTTAAACCTGCTGCCTATTAATTTCATTGGGTGACCCCCAGTTCTTGTGTCATGTGAAGGAGTAAATAAACACTTCATTATACAAACGCTTACTCATGTGAGTAAGTAACAAGAGAGCCCTTTGCAAGTTGCCCCTCTGACATTAATGGGGCTATTTGCCTGAGTGAGCCAGTATTTGCAAGATCAGCCTATAAACATCAGAATTACTCTCCCCCCTCACTTTCATTGCTTTAGGGGTCACAGTTCTGTTCCTGAATTATAGGGTGGATCATAAAATGGGGGTTGCAAGAGAAACTGTCTCCCTAAAATGAAGTGATACCTACAGACAAGGCACCTCTGTCTGTCTCTCTAAAGAGATCAAACTCTAACCAGGTGGAAAACAATTCTTGAATGCTGTAATTTAGAAGACAAGTACATTGTTTTTCAAATATATATATTCTGTCACTCACCCCAAAAGCTATAGTGTGTGTGTATGCTCACACAACTATATATATGTATTATATGTACACACACACACTTTACCCAAAAATATATACACTAAGTATGCCCACACACTATATATACGCACTCACACACCTTACACACACTTTATGCACACAAATATATGCACTATTATGCATACATGTACACAGTACATATCTATATATACTCACGTAATTTATTCTCTCTTTATATATCATTGTCTATGTGTGCATTTGTGTAATTGATATAGATCATGCGTGCATGTGTACGCGTGATTGCGTGTGAGTATATGAATATCTATATTAAATAAATGCACTTATAGACGTATCCTGTATTATATGTAGTGTTCATGTCTCATACATGAGTACGCATGTGTTATGTATACAACATGTGTGTGTGATGCGTGTAGGTTTATATGTATGTATATACATACACATTACACAATTCTAAAATCATGGTCAAAACAAGATGCATTAAATATAACCCGGTGGCTTTTTTGTTCTTGTTATACTTGGGTTTTTTTCCGATCGCATCATAAACACGAAATATTGAAACAAAAATCAGAATCATTTCATATGTTTAAGCAAAACACAACATGCTGGACTGTCTGATCTGACGGTGTTGCAGCATCCGGCTGACTTTTTGCCATGGATCAGGGAGGCTGGTTGGAAAAGACGCAAAATACCCACTCCCAAACTGTCCAGGCAAAGTTGCAAAGAAAACTGTAGCAACACCTTACCTTGTGAGTCACTGGATGAGACATTTCCTTGTGCAGTATCCCTCATCTGCTTAGTTCATTTGCAAGCTGAGATCTTCTGCCGCAGCAGAACCAGAAAAAGAGAGAGAGCGAGCTAGTTGCAAGGATCTGAGAGAGAGAGAGGAAATAATGCAAAATACAGTGCGGGGTAGCAAATTCCTGCTTCAGTAACAAGGCTACCCCCCTACACACACACACACACACACACACACACACACACACACACACACACACACACACACACACACACACACACACACACACACACACACACAATTCCCTCCAGCCAGAGAGGCAGACGTGGCCTCTGCCAAAGCTGCAGTGTGGCTCAATGGGGTCTTGCATCTTTCTGCATTGTCTCTCTTCAGCGTGAGCTCATGCAATCTCATTTCATGGGAGAGACATCTGGTTTGATTCAAAGGGAAGAAAGGGGAAGGAGGGACGAAAACAGCTTTGCGGGCTTGGAGCTGAAAAGCGATTTTCAATGCTCCCCTTCCACCAAGTCACCCCTCATTTCAATAAGAAAAGGGAGCACTGTATTTCTACCACCCCCGATCTCTAGATTTGGGGGAAAGGGAGGTTGGGTTATTGCAATCAATTCAAGAGTTTTCTGCTTTTGCATTGAACAAATAGCACACGAGTTCCTTTGCCCCCATCCCCCACCCCAGCAGCTCTGCCAAGTCTGGCTCATGTAGAGAATCCTTCATCGGGGAGTCATCTGAAAGCAGGGTTGTTCGTCTTTTCTTTCCAAGGATCTCACTTCTTTTGGTAGATGGCGAAAGATTTTTTTTTTTTTTTTTAAGCTGGGTCTCTGTCCGTTAAGAGGTTTAAAAAAATCTTGTCTGAGATGGCCCAGTACCGCTTACTGGGCTCGATTCTCCTGCCCCTTGTGCTGTCATTTACCCTGGTGCAAAGCAAGTGTTACCAAACGGAGTGGTACAAAGGACTAGTGCACACGGCAGTGGTGAATCAGCCCCCCTTCCCGCTGCCTTTTTCTCTCCAGGGGCCAATTCACTGTCACCCTACGACTTGAGTAGTAACTTACACCCTCAGGAAGTGGGAGCATTCTGATCTGGTAGTGTTTTGCACTAGATTCACAAAAAGAACAGGAGTACTTGTAGATTCACAGATTCCAAGGCCAGAAGGGACCATTGTGATCATCCAGTCTGACCTCCTGGATAACACGGGCCATAGAACTTCCCCAAAACAATTCCTAGAGGAGCAGCTCATTTAGAAAAGCATCCAATCTTGATTTGAAAACTGTCAGTGATGGAGAATCCACCAAGATACTGGGGAAATTGTTCCAGAGGTTAATTACCCTGGTGCAAACAGCTGCACAAGGCTACAGTGAAATGACCCTGTGTGTCTGCTTCTCTGGCTCTGGGTCTCTTTCTGTATTGCTTTCTCTACAGGGCCCCGATCCTGCAATGAATGTGTTGATTCCTCTGTCAACTGGAGCTCCCCACGGAAGTCAATTGACTCTGCACAGGCACAGAGCACCCACATGCAGCCCCGTTGCTGAATCAGGGACCTGTGTGCATGTATTCCTTTCTGTTCCCAGATAGCTTCTTTTTCCCCCCTTCTGGGGTTTAGTGGACTCACTCCCCATTTGCCCAGGTCTAAACAAGAGCAGGCCCCCTCTCTCTCTCTCTTTACTCCTGTCTAGTTTCCTCTCCCTAGTACTTATCACGACAGGATCTGAGCCCCTCGCTGTCATTCATGGATTTTATCCTTACAGCATCCTGTGGAGATCAGGAAGGATTATTGTCCCCATTTTACAGGTGGGGGAATCAGATGCTGCAAGATGAAGTGACTGGCCCAAGGTCACAAGGGGAACCAGTGGCCAGAGCCAGATCTCCTGCGTCCCAAGCCAATGCCTTACCCACAAGACCAAGCTTCTTACCTTCTTTCATCCGTTCCTCCCTCCCTCCCCTTCTTTCTTTCCCTCTCTTTCCTAGACTGCAGAAGCAGCAGGAAAAGGGGGGGTGTGCGCCCGGGTGCGAAACTACATCCCCCAGCAGCCTCCGGGGCCCTCCTGAGTGTCAGTTTCATGCTGCAGCCAGGGAATTTAAAACAAAAGAGTTCCCCCCCCCACACACCCACCCCCGTCTCGTCTCCCTCCTTTTGCACACGCTGGCTGGTGCGGTTTCTTGCGCCTCTCCCTCCGCACACCCCTCAAAAGCCAGGCGGGGTCTGCCCAAGGGGGGTGGGGGGGAAGGGGCTGTGTGGGGGAATCTTTTCTGTGCAAAGGTGGGAGGGGATCCACATCGGAGTGGAAGTGCCTGGGAGAGAGAGAGAGAGAGAGATCAGGTTACAGAAAGGAACCGAGAGAGACACAGAGAAAGGGGCTTGGCCAGTGCGAGGGGAGGTGGGCGGAGGGTCCCTTTCTCTCTCTCCCTCTGTCTGTTTCTCTCCCTCTGCCTTTTCCCCCCTCCTCTCTCTCTCTCTCTCTCTCTCTCTCCCCCGCTCTTTTTTCCCCCCCCCCCCCCCCCCCCCCCTCTCTCCCCCCCCCCCCCCCCCCGCCAGCACCACACACACACACACCCTCCCCAACCCACCACCACCACCCAACCCCCCTCTCAAGTCTTTGTTAGCCATGCCTAGCCTGGTAGTATCAGGGATAATGGAAAGGAACGGGGGTTTCGGCGAGCTAGGCTGTTTCGCGGGGAGCAGCAAGGACCGGGCGCTGCTGGAGGATGACCGAGCTTTGCAGCTCGCCCTGGACCAGCTGTGCCTGCTCGGGTTGGGGGAGCCGTCCTCCTCCTCCTCCTCCTCCGCCGCGGTGGGAGCGGAGGACAGCAGCAACAACAACAACAGCAGCCACCCGCCGCCGCCGCCCCAGCCGCCCCAGCCGCCGCCGCCGCAGCCGCCCCAGCCGCCGCCCCCGCCGGCCCCCAAAGGCTCCGCGACCCTTTCGTCCTCCGCGTCCCCCGCCGGGGCGGCCGAGACCAAGTTGTGCGCCTTGTACAAGGAGGCCGAGCTCCGGCTGAAGAGCAGCTCCAACACCACCGAGTGCGTCCCCGTGCCCAGCTCCGAGCACGTGGCGGAGATAGTGGGCAGGCAAGGTACGCGTGGGAGTGGGGAGGGGGGGGGGCTTTGGGTGGGGGTGCCCTAAGCGTGCCCTGCTCCTGCCCCCCCCCCCGCCGAGCGACCCCCCCTTCTTAACCTGCCTCCACTGCTCATTCCCCCCCCCTTTCCCCTCCCCGACACCCCCCCAGGACTCGGGCTCCTCTGTCCTTCCTCCACGCCCCCCATCTAGCATCCCACCTAGTCCTTTTGTTAAGATGGGGGGTGGGGAGGCGTAGAAGTGGTAAAACTTAAACCATCCGCTCAGTTGGCATCACTTGGGAAACACCCCCCCCCCCACACACACACACACACTCACCGTCTTTCCCCTTCTTGGGGGGGGGGGGCGTGGTGGAACTCGAAGTGGGTTTTAAAGTTAAATAGTGTCCGCTTGAGATTATCTCTCCCCCCCCCCGCCCCATTCTGAGGCCTCCTCTCCCATTGTTATCAACTAGGTCCATCTATTAGGAGTATTTCCACCCACCCTCTCCGGTGCTGAATAATGGCCACTGCAGGGGGAGGGAAATGCTCCCCCCATATCCCTTCTCCTTTCCCCCCATATCCCTTCTTCCCCCCCCCCGCATCCCTTCTCCTCTCCCCCATATCCCTTCTCCTTTCCCCCCATATCCCTTCTCCTTCCCCCCGCATCCCTTCTCCTTCCCCCCGCATCCCTTCTGCTTTCCCCCCCGCATCCCTTTTCCTTTCCGCCCCGCATCCCTTCTCTTCCCTCCTCCCCCCATATCCCTTCTCCTTTCTCCCTCATCACCCTCCAAAGTGTTTCCTAATGCCAAGAAACAAAGAGGGGAAATCTGGCTGTTCCGCCCCCGGGAGAAATAAAGCTCACTTCCGATCCCCCCCCAGACTGAAACGAGAAGGACTTCTCTGGGCCGAAGTGAATGGAGGGATGGTCCGGAGTTTGTTTGTTTGCTCGCTTGCTCTAAAACCCGGCCGGATGAAATCTGGAGGAATGTGTGTGAGATCATTCCGCTCGTTCGGGGGGAAAAAACCCTCCTTTTTGCTACTTTGCTGGTGTGAAATCTGCCTCTCCCCAGCCCCACTCCCTGCCTTCCGGCTGGGGAGACTCGTCCGCTCATTCCTTCCACGGGGGCAAGGCGGGGCGAGGGGAAAATCCCCTTTGTTGGGCTCCGTGCGGGAAGTCGAGGGGTTGTGCTGTGGGTTGGGGTGGGGGGGGAGGCGTTCTTAAGGCCTATAAAGGATTCAAATAACAGATTAATGAAAGTTGAACTCTTTCTGGAATCATGTGACTGGAGGGTTTGGAATTTAACAATCCTGCTTGTGCCCTATTCTTCATTTTCCATCCTCCTTTTCGATCCCCCCCCTCCCCCCAGAGCTGACCAGAATCTCTTTGACAGTGATGCTTTTGTTCTCTTTACGGGCTCCATTCGAAGCGAGGTAGAATGGAGGAGGGCTTAAAAAATTATATATATACCACACCCACTCTTAAATCGCCCATCTCTCCCCCTCCACCCCCTTCCAGTCTTCCAAGTAGCAGGATTATTGCTGGAAGCCATCAGTCCGGTGCTAACGCAGGGTTAAAATTAATACGGCTGGCGGAGAGAAGTTTTATGTTGTTTGGGGTGGGGGGGAAGCAGTGTGGGCTAAGTGGGATGTGTTTTTTGTTTCTAAACAAGTAACTTGATGCACTGGAAGTGTGATTGGTAAACACTGCAGTTCAAAACCCGAATGCCTCCTTTTGGGTCTTGAGTCAAAATTGCCGTGAGCAGGCAGTTCTGCTGTTGGACAGATGTGGGGAGAGTGGAAAGGCAAAGGGGGTCCTTTCTTGAGGTTGATGCTCCCAGAGGGGGAGGTGTGGGGGGGAATTAGAGAAGGAGAAATATGGATGACTAATGGTTGTGCATGGTTAAGTGGAACATGTATTGGAACAATAGGGCCTTCGGTGGCTTGACTTTCTTCCGTGAAGGCGAGTTTTAGGCCTTTTGCCATCAGTGAGGTGCCTGCTGCCTTGAGAGGACCCCAGCGTGGGCAAAAGTGCCTCAGGGGTCTGATTTCGGTGTAAACCTAGGGCAATTCTATTAAAGTCAATGGATTTCACTCTGGTTTCATACCACCAAGCTCAGAATCTGGCCCAGTGTCTCTGCGAATAGAGGGGATGGGGGTATGTTGCTACCAAGGAAGATCTCCCTGGGCCCAATTCTCGATGGCCCTACACCATGTGCAGTCATTTACACCAGAGCAGAGTGAGCGTGGTCAGCAGGGTAGTGTTTGCACCAGTGTTAACGATTGCACAAGGTGCTGGGCAATGGAGACTCAGGCCCCCTTTGTTTAATAAAGTTAAAAGAGAGAGAGATTTGTTAGGCCGAATCAAAACTGGAAATGTTATATGGTGCCAGAAAGATGCCTGTGTTGTTTTCTGTCTGGGTAGCATCGCTGACCCAAACTCTAAAGCAGAGGGGTGTGTTTTGATTTGTTTTGCATGCAGCAATGTGTGTGTTGTGAATGGAGTGATGGAAGGCAACGCAGAAACCTGCTGCAATTCTCCCACTAGCGGTTTGCCTGTGGGGAGGGAGGGTTGGTTCCAATGTCTGGGAAACTGGTAAGTATCCATGGGCCAGATTCCCAGCTGGGGTAAATCAGCATTGCTCCATCTAAAGTCAACATGACACAGTTTCAGCTGGTTTAAATCAGTTTCACTCCATTAAAGTCTATGCAACCACACTGATTTACCCTAGCTGCGGATCTTTCTTTCTTTCTTGTCTAATTTTATGCCTTTGGGGGTCTGTTTTTTGTTTGGAGGTTAGATGATGGGGTACAGGTTTCCAAAAGTGCTGGGCATCCGTTGAGGACAATGGGTGCTACTTGGGTGCTAAGCACTTTTGAGAACCTGGTCACTTTGGTTAGGTGAATGGGTGCTGAGTTCTTTTGAAAGGCCTGCCTGGAGTCTCTAGAGAACCCACTGCATGAAGATTATAAATGAGGTCCCTTGTTTAATAGAGTGGATGAAGCCAATGCAAGCCTGTGATACATTAAAGGGGAATGGTTGCTTTCAGTGGATATCTGAGGATAAGGAGATAAAAATGTATGGAAAAGAGATATAAATATCCTTTAAAAAAAAAAAACTTGTTTGAGGATTTTTAATCAAAACCAGTTTTTCTTTTAAACTTGACATTGTTCCAATTAAATACATTGCTAAATTTCTTGATCTTTAAAAAAACTTTTCCCAGCTGTCAAAATGCAACTTATTAAAAACGTACACACACAAGGCCTCTTTGCACACTTCTGGCAGTGCAATGTATGCCCACTTTAAGACCCGTTTGCACTGCCAGAACAGTGTAAAGGGATCTTAGTGAAAATGAGAATCAAGCCCCATGTATTTTTATTTGAATGGTTGTAACTCTCTTTGCAAAGTGGTTTAATTTGGGGGCGGGAGGGGTGGATCCAGTTTGAATGATAGACGCTCCAGGAAATAAACTTGTGCTTGATGGATATGCACGTTCCATGGGAACTGCTAATATGCCCTTAAAGAGCCAGTTGCATTCTGTAAACTGCACTTGAGTTGTGGTGGTGCTGGTTGCTGTGCTGAGAGCCTCATTAATGATACAACCCCAGGCTATGTGGGCTGTGGACTTTAAAAGGGACAAGATTCTGAGTCACTGGGACACTGGCTTTTTCCCTGGAGAGCCTGGTTTTTGGAGGAAGCGGCTAGCCATGTACATAGGGCCGCTTCCTCCCCCATCTTGCCACAAAGGTCAGCAATGAACCTGGATGTCTGGTGGGATGAGCCAGTTGCTGCCTTTTTAAATCAGAGTGGATGGAAGGAAACCAGAGGAGGTTCGACAGGGAACAAAGTAATAATGATTCTTGAGAGTGGCATTTATGAACTCCAAGTGCACAGGGATTGGAGGGGAGGCAGAATCCACCCCCCAAGCCATGGTCAGTACCTGGACCAGCCAGGCATTCCCTTCCACAGCTGGAGTGGGAGCAATGACCCCTAGGCAAACCCCTACTTGGCTGCTTATGGCCACTGGAGGTGCAAACCCACTGCGGGCACCTCTGCCTGGCCTGGCCCCCAATTCAATAGGTTTGCAGCCTTTGCAGGTGACTTTGAAGAGCAGAGAGACCAGAGTTGCAAAGGAGAAGGCTCTTGTGCCCAGACTGTCAAGATTGTCAATAGAGGGGACTGATGCCAGATGAGAGTGGAGGGGAGCGAGAGGTGTGACCCCCGGCTACACGTGCCTGGGTCTTTAAAAGGGACAAAATTCTGAGGCACTAAGACACTTGGGTTCTTCCCTGGGGAGCCCAGGGCCCAGTTGTGGAAAGGCCCGAGAGAAGCAAGGAGCTGAATTTTTGGCTGGGGTAAATTGGTGCCATTCCCACCCACAGGGAAGGTAGGCCCTGGGGCTGGCTGGGGGCTTCCAGTTTTTGAACAGCGTCCTGAGCTGATAGGCAGTTGCATTTCTTTGTATGTATGGTGGGGGGATGGGGGAGGATTAGGTTTGCTTTCTAATGCTCCCAGCGGTAGGTTTGCAAACTCTGCGCCCCCACCCTGTCTGAGAAAAGAAGTCCTCTGTAAGATCTAGGTATCATTATAATAACAATGAATAAAATATCATTTATGATGATGATTTATTATTTTATTAGCAATGGCAACATCCTTACTTCCTAAATCCGGAGCGACTCTCTAGTGAAGCCTCTCCCCGCCTGCTCTTACTCGCCCTGTTGTCAACAGAGACGAGATTATGCTGAGCGGGAGCTTAACATAAATTGTGCTTTCTTGGTGAGGTGAAGTCAAATAACAAGAGGCCCCAGTAACCCCAGGTGATTGGGCTCTTTGTGTCGCTGTGAACATGCTCTAACGCTCTCTGCATTTAAAAATAGTCCGAGGGAGCCTTTTCATTCAGGCGGCCTGATGATTCTATCTCCTCCCCTCCGCCCCCCATGTGGAGGTGTGTCTAAAAGAATCAGGGAGCAGCTCTGGGTCAGATCCTGCTGTCTGCTCGGCCGTGGAAATCCCAGATTTAGCTCCTTTCGGTGCAGTGGGGCCTGATTCTCCCTCTGGCAGTGCAAAAGGGCTTTAAAGTGGGTGTAAATTGAGCTGTGTGCCCGAGCGGGGTCAAGGAGAATCAGGCCCATCTTAGTCTGGATTTACACCAGTCGATGCAAGAGGGGAATCTGCCCTGGGTGGGTCTTGAGAACCTAACCAAAAGTGTGTGGCAGGAGGAGAAAGTGAAGCCTGGAGAGACAAAGGGAATTTTCCATGTGTTGGGTCTGGCTGCTGGCTGTGCTACTGCCGACCAAATGAACCTCGCTGCAGAGTGGGGTGGCTGGAATCTAGGGCGGCAGGAAAACATGTTGCTGTTTGGTCCTTGGTCCCCTCCCTCCAGATTTCCCCCACCACCACCACCAATTTCCCACCTTTGTCTGGCAGCCCCCCATCCCTGTGCAGTTCTCCTGGCCCCGTTCTCCCAGCGAGGTCTAAAACATGTGACAAAGTCAGACGTCAGGATTGCGCCATGCGGGCACAACAGTGACACACCCACCTTACCCTGCATGATGATGCCTTGCTGTTTGAGATCTGCTGCCGAGGTTGGGTTTTTCTGTAGCATAACTTCCATCTGCAACACAACAAGATGGTGATTGTTTGTGGTGTCTTGGGGTGTATATGCGTGTGTTTGTTGAATAACTTCAATCAGCTATGCAAAAAGGCCTCAACCACACGGAAATTCAGTGACTGCTTATTTTGGGGTGTGTTGTTGTTTTTTTAACACAACTTGCATCAGCAGGGCACTAAGGCCTCGCTGCAAAGAGATTTAGTTGTTGTTTATTTGTGGTGCTTTGTGTGTATGTGTTTTTTAAATACAGTTTTCATCAGCAACGCAACAAAATCTCACCCAACAGTTAATTAGTGGTTGCATGTTTCTGGTGCTTTGTGTATGTGTTTTGAACTCAACTTTCACCAGCAACGCAACAAAGTTTTGCCACACAGATATATTTGATGGTTGTTTATTTTACAGGCCTCTTTTAATGTTATGAATATTACAGATAAGGTGGCCAGGTCCTCATTTTCTCTGAGGCCCCTTTACGCTCCTCTGGCCTTCTAAAAGTGCCTTAAAGCAGGTCCATACATATGTAATTTGCACCAGAGCGGTCTAAAGGGGTGGCGTGAAAGAGAATCAGGCTGAAAACTTTTGTCTGTGGGAATTATTTATATCTTAAAAATATACGTGAGTGTAAAGACCAATAGTGATTTGATGTGATCTGTTTAAAAACCTCAGGACCAGATTAGCAGCTGATGTAAACTGACGTAGCATCATTCGCTCCTTGATCTGAGGGTCTAACCCACTGGCTTCAGTGGAGTTACACCAGTTGACACCAGCTGTTGGCTTCAATGGACCTAAGGTGGCTAAGGATCTGGCCTTCAGTCCTTGGAAATGAAAAGCTGCATTTGGCTATCAGCGACATTAACTTTGGATTTACACGGGTGTACACTTCCAGTGGCCTGATTCTCTTTTGCCCCGCCCATTGCGTCAGCATTTACACCCAAAGTGAGTGCATCTGTCATTTAGATCCACTTTAAGGCCCCCTTGACGCTGCCAGAGCAGTGCACAGGGATCTTGGTGTAAACAAGAATTGGCTCTCAATGGAATCACACTGGTGTAAAACCAGTATGAGAAGAGTATTGGGACCAGTGTGTGCAAACAATAGCATGTTACACCCACACTGCGCTGATTGCCTTGCACCTAGAGGAGTTAGTTAATGACAAATCAAGCCCTTAATCTCTGATCCCTCAACTTCCATGTATTTTTGGAGCAGGCTCTTACATTGGGGTAACAGAGAGGAGAATTTGACTCAGTCTATCCCAATCTTCCAGCATTTCTAATCACCATATTTGGGACATAGCCAGACTAGACTGTTTAGCTGGAGTTAACTGATTACCAATTGCCTCCAGTTAGCTAACTCGTTTGTAGCTGCAAGTCTGGACATGCCACAAAGGTTTGTTCTCCGACAAAGGTTTGTAGTTCAGTGAAATAATTTACAAATTTGTTAGTGAACGTGAGTTAATTGGCGATCAATGAACTTGAGTTTTTAAAAAAAACCCCACAACCTGTATAGACAAGCAAGGGCTTATTTCCCTTCCCAATATAAAAACCTAGCTGACAGGGATAAATTAGGTGATGTTTGTGCAATGCCTTAAAGAGTACTGCCCTATAGAAATGTGCTGGAGGTTCTCTTCTCGACTTAGTTTTACATTCTTAATAGCGTCGTGGGTAATTCTGCCCCTTTACTAATCCACTAAGTAAAGAGGTTTGTTCTGTGTTGTTAGTTAGAGATGAGAAAAAGCCTTGAATAACAAAAATAGGGGAAAGGAGTGTATGTGTGTTGTGGGGAAAGGAGACCCTCCTTATTGCTCATTCCAGCTGGGATGAATAGAGCTGGAGCCTGACCTGGCTTTGTGCTGCCAAAAAGTGCACCCACTGAAGTCAATGGAGTTACACCCCTCATTTACCCTGGCATAGAGTGAGATCAGGATTGGGTGTGGGCTCAGGATTAGGGCCCCGTCATAGGTATAAATGGATAAATCAAATATAAGAATGGCTAGATTTTTAGCGGGTGTAATTCAGCGTGGCTCCCTTTGGAAGTCAATGAGCTGTTTACATGAGCTGCGAATCTGGCCCATTGGCCTGTGAGGGGCCTCCTGGCTTAATGGTTGGGTGTAGGTCAATCTTGTTTCCTGTGTTTTTCAGTTTAAAGCAAAGGTTCCCCCATCTGTCTGTCTCTGCAAAGCCAGCTCTCCTGTCTGCAGGCCGCTTGGAGACCCTCCCTCCTCCCCCCTGCTTCTCACACCATCAGCTGCACCATGCGTCCTTTTGTCCGTTTCCAGATCTTCCCTCCCCCTTTCTCCTGTGCTGTCTCCTTGCCTGTGTCCCCTTTGCCATTCGGTGCGTCTCTCCTTCTCCCCCGCCCCCATCACTGTTTGTTTCTCGCTATCACTGTAACCTCTTCCCACCCGCTCCAGCTTATATGATCTTGTTCTACATTTGTCCCCATTCATGTATATCTTGCCTTGGTTTCCTTCCATCTGTCCCCAGCGTGGAGCCCCCTTCCTTTGTCTCTGCCTGCATGACCCTTTGCGTCACCTGCTTGATTGTTTCCTATCAGGCTGGGCCTGGATCTCCCTCCATCTGTGTGCAACCATTGTCCCAGGTTCTCCTGTTAGCAGATCCCAGGTCCACCCCGGCAAGTGCGTAACCCGACATCCTATTTTGGATGCAAACGGGACTCTTGCTCCTGGGATGCAGACCTGTTTACCTAAATACCAGGGCGTTTAGGCAAACATAACTTCAGTCCCACACAATAGGTGGACGTTCTCCCCAAGGGAGAAGCATGTCATTAACGATATAATGGTGGGGTGATCTCCCACAGGACATCATGGCCTCTCAGTTAATCTTATGAAGATGGCGAGGGGGATAGGGACTGTGTTTCTGTTCTGTGTTTGTACGGACCCAGATCCCTGACTGGTGCTACTGCAGTACAAATAGTAAATAATAATCAGTCCACGTGAGCCATTTTAAACCTTGACTGGACAAAGCACTGCAAATCTACTGCAGGGCACAATCTCAATGGGGAATAGCATCAGGCTAGATAGCACTCAGTAGGGTTTCTAGCTGGCCTGGATTTTCTGGGAATTGTCTTGATCTTTCTCAGGGTTGCATCTAGCAACCCCCCTCCATGGGGCTCCGTGAAATCAATGCCTTGGCAGAGAGTTAGGTGTAATGCAATGTTGTCACATTACTTATTGTGCTAGGCTCTGTACAGATTCATCGTAAGAGACAGGCCCTGCCCTAAATAAAGGACAGCGGAATATTTTCCCTAGAGAGGCTAAGTGACCTGCTCTAACTCATTCTGAGAGTCTGTGGCAGAATTGGGATGTGAACCCATGTTTCCTGAGTGCCAGGCCAGTGCCTTAACCACCAGACCATTCTTTATTTATGAGCTAGTGATGTTTCGATGTGGAGTCATTGTATTTCATTGCCACACATTCTAATCCAGCCCAAATGGTCGTGTTGCACCGTAGTTGACTAGCATGATGTGGTGGTCCAGTATGCTTTATATGGTTCAGTCACTAGCTAGGGTTGCATAAACAGTCTACCACTATTGCCAGCTGACAGAGGGCACATCTACGTGGGGGGGGAATCCCGCAGCCGTGACTCTCAGAGCCTGGGTCAGCTGTTTCAGGCTCGCACTACTGAGCGAAAACGAGCAGTGTAGGTGTTCCAGGCTTCAGTGAAACCCAGCGACGGGGCCGTATCTAAGAGCCCGGGCTCCAGCCTGAGCGGGAACAGCTTCACTTCTATTTTTATCCGCGTCGCACAAGCCCGAGTCAGTTGACAGTGCAATTGCTGCTGCAGGTCTTAAAAAAGGAGGAAAAACCGTGGCTGTACCTAGAGTTATCCTTGCAGCTCAAGTGGGTGGCCTTGCGCAGAAGGGGCAGGGTTCAATCCTTGCCGTTGACCCCGGCAAGGAGAGTGTTACATCCGTGTAAATGCTGTGATGTCACCATAAGCCAGTGTCTTGCTAGACGAACTCCAGTCCGGAGCTCCCAGCTCAGAGACTTGCTGTTACTTATTAGGATCTATATAAATAATAATGTTCCAGCCTATAAACTGAGGAGTCCCAGGTTTTTGGGTACAGAGCACCTCTTTGTAGGCCCTGGTGTGTTAAAGGTGTAATGTAAAGGGAGGAAAGGAGGTTGGGACCGGAGGGCAGTAGAAGGCAAGGAAGTGGCTTATCTTCCAGGGAAGGGGGTTACAGAGGTGGTGGAGGGCAGTCTCCCAATACAGATAATGCCAGTCAGAGGATCAGAGCCTTGTCTCCTTGCTCCACCAGGAGCCCTATTGGGCCAAGTGCTCCATTGTCCTGCACCTCACGCAGTCATTTGCATCGGTGCGAAGCACTACAGACAGTTCTGATTTGGCTGGCAGAGGTGGAAATGACTGCACGAGGCGTGGCGCAGTAGAGACTAGGCTGCCCTGAAGTTTGCTTTAGAGTTTGGGGCTAGAATGAGCTACAGAACCTCCAGCCGGATTGTGCCTGATTTCCATCTGAATCTGCTGGGAAGGAACACGGGGCCAGATATTTTAAAGGGCTGATTCCCAGGCGAGCACCTTAACCACACCACCACTGTTCCTCTGTTCATTGGTTATGTTCCGATGTGATGTCATCCCACTTGGTGCCACTCAGTCTAACGCAGCAGGGTGTATTCAGGCCCCTAACAGTGCAGATAGGCACATAGTGTGATTTACATAGGCACTTGGGGGAATTGGGTGCCTGGGTGCTTTTGAAGATCCCACTAGGCACCTACCTCGATCGTGAGGCTCCTAAATATCTTTAACATCTAACCCTTGGTCTATCTCAGGGGTAGGCAACCTATGACACGCATGCTAAAGGCGGCACGCAAGTTGATTTTCAGTGGCACTCACACTGCCTGAGTCCTGGCCACCGGTCCTGAGAGCTCTGTATTTTAATTTCATTTTAAATGAAGCTTCTTAAACATTTTTAAAACCTTATTTACTTTCCATACAACAATAGTTTAGTTCTATATTATAGACTTATAGAAAGAGACCTTCTAAAAACGTAAAAATGTATGACTGGCACGTGAAACCTTAAATTAGAGTGAATAAATGAAGACTCGGCACAGCACTTCTGAAAGGTTGCCGACCCCTGGTCTATCTAGGAGGTACATTTTTGGCCCTCACTATAGTATCTGAGCATCTCACAATCATTAATGGGTTTATCCCCATTTTACAGATCATTTTCAAATCTCATTCTTTCCCTGGTATAAGGCTATTTGTACCATGTCTCCTTCCTATATCAAACCACCATGAATCTCCTTTCCCTCCCTTTGGAAAGACAGGAAGCAATTTTTGACCAAGGGTGAGGGGACTGGTAATGGGGTAGGTACCCTTTCCCTTTTAGGATGGTGTGTAAATCTCACCCAGGTCGATTATGACCAGAAGCCTCGCAACTGTTCCGTGGCCTGTGTGGAGTGAGTATGGGGGGGCTAGTCCAATTCCATACCAGAAAAACCACCAGGCTGCCTGAGTAGAGAAGCTGAGTGACTGGACCTTGGAGATTCAGTTCTCCTCTTTGCTCGTTGATCGGGTTCCTCTAGCGTCTAGGATATTGACAGGCAAGTAGTTTAGGAAGGAAGCTCACCTTGCTACCGTTCATGCTGTACTATCAGCGGCCAGGGCTGTTTATTTTGCATATCTCACCCCTCTGAAATTCATCCAGGGCAAAATGCTGCCCCCTCTGTGGCAGCAGATGCTGCAGATTTGAGGCTGTTCCACAGGGAGATTTGGGGCTCACGGGCAGGGCCCAAGCCTCAGGCAGTCCTGCTCTGTGCACTTCTTCACTGCGGGGCTTTGGAGAGGGGGGTGGAGCTGGTAGAAGCGCTGATCCCGCACAAAGCCTGGGGGTGCAGCTGCTGGCTACCTGCAGGCTTGGTGCTGCAATGGGAGAGGGAATGGTTAGCCCTAGACAAAGTGAAAAGAGGAATTGCTAGGTGAGCCGCAGCTTGGCAGAAAGGCTGCGAGCCAGCTGGTGAGATCAGGTGCCCTTGGAGCACTAAACGTGGCCAGTGACTGGTCTTTCCAGGAACTTCAGGGTGCGGGCAGAGCTGATCATCTGCAAGTTTTCAGTACCAGCACAGCAGTGGCAATGCAAGATTCTACTCACCACCCCAAATGTACCATGCTTGCCAGTGTGTCTCAGCTCTGTCTGAAGGGGATCATCTCTCTGACCGAGAGGGGCACATTCAATTCTCTCTCCACGGAGGCTGACAATAAGGGATCCAGTGACAACACCTGGTTTTGTGCTGCTGAGACCTGCTGAACTCGTCTCTCACAAGGAACCCAATAGCCTCCAGATGTTAACAACACTGGGTCGCTACCAAAACGATTTGAACGGATGGGTTAGAGGTGAAAGGCTCCATCTGCCATCCCCCTTGAGCTTGCCAGTCCCCCGGCTTCGTTATTTCAAACAGATCAGTGCCTGACATGATTTGTCCCCGAAGTTGAGATGCTTTAAATAGGAGTTTTTAATAGAATCTCTGTCCTACAGGAATGCCCCCAGGAAGAATTTTTCTTTCAACTTACAAAGGACACATTTGTTTTTCAACTAGTAATTATCCGTTATTGCCACCTAGAAGAAGGATGGTCTTGTGGCTGAGGTGCTGGGCGAGGACCCGGGACGTCTGGTTTCCTGCCTCCACCACACACTCCTGGTGTGCCCTTATGCAAATAATTTACTCTCTGTGCCTTGGTTTCCCATCAGTAAAAGGGGGATAATAATTGTTCCTTTGTCTATTTACATTGTAAGCACTTCAGGGCAGGAATTGTCTCTCACCATGTCCCAGCACAATAAATCCCAATCTTGGGAGGGGCCAGAGATGCTACCATAACAGGTAATCTCGAAGGCCTAGCAGGCCTACTGTATCTGTGAGCCAAGCCAATGGAAAGTGGATAAAGGTTCATGAATTGTTACAATGACCTGTTACATAAAACTGTTTTAAGAAAAGATTTAAGGAGACAGAAAGACTGAATTAATTTCAGCAGAGGGGGCTTACTGATATTACCCAAGGACTGCATTAAGATTATGACCGGTAAACAAGGGGAGCAGCGGACCAGAAATTAATAAGCCAAAACTGGTGCTTTGGAACTTAGGCCTAATTGGTGGGCGAAATAAGGAGAGAATGAGCCGTTCCACCCATCACGCTTTTTGGGGCACTAAAAAGAGGCTTGGGAGGAAAGGGAACTGCTACAACCATTGTGGCTGCGGTATAGGGATTTTTACCTTGGTACTCCATTGGGGACGCTTGGCCTCCATCGCTGCTCCAGTGGGGAACCCAGGCTCACACGAGTGAGATCCTGCTCTGTCTTCCCCTCCTTCATGTGTCTTTCTGTCCCCCACTATATTCCTTCTGTCTTCTCTCTCTCTCTCTGCTTTTTACTTGATCTTGAAGTCAACTGTACCACACTGCAGACTGACATAAGGCAGTCTATTCAGTCCTGCAAGGCCTGAGATGGACTGGGAGAGGGACCTGACCAGATCAGTGAGATGATCGGAGGTGAGGTGGGGTTGAGAGCATCCTAAAGCATCCATTCCTGACTGACCTGCCACCCGGTACCCTAAAAACATGGACAAAACTGTATTTTCCCCAGGTTGCCCTCCTCTCCCTTCTGTGTTGAGGCTATCATTTCCAACTCAGAACTGAACACCAGAACTAATCCTTTTCCCCCCACCAAGGACTGCTTGACAGAATAAAAGTCTTTAACCAGTATTCGTCCTCTTTAAAAAGCGGTTTTGATTAAATTTGTTTTGCATAATCACTCAATCTCAGTTCCAACGCCTTTTGCCGCCTTTTGATTCTTTTCCTTTTGTGTGTTTCAATCAATACATTTCTAACCTTTGGCGTGAATTTCCTAGCATGTTTGCCGTGGTACTTAGCAAGCTCTGTATACCAAACCCCAGAGGTTATTTAACACTGTTTTATGTGGGACAGTGACAGACAGGGTCAAGTTAACAGCTTTAACTCTTCGGGCCCATATATTCCATCTAAATTAATATAACAAGACTCACCACTGGCTCGCCCCCTCGTCGCTGGATATGACATAGCAGCTCTTTCCTCGGTAGCGCTCCCTGCCAGTGATCACTCCAGTCCTGCAGTGGGTTGTCTTTTGCTGCAGTTCAGCTCTTCGGACAGGCCATGTTTTTAATTCCACCCCTTCCAGGGTAACAAAGTCCATTGTCCTCACGTGTGGTCCTCAGTCCAAACTCTCAGCCCCTTGGCCTTACCACCCTTCGCTCAAGGGTTTAAATCATCCTTATCCCCTTTTGTCGGGGAGGCGGGGGAGGCTTCATGCCATCTTCCCACTGGCTGGTTGGGGAACCCAGGCCCCGCCATTTGCATTATCCCTTCCTCACCTCTTCCTCCTGCTCTCTGCTTCATGCTTTCCATCATGCTGCCCCCTAGGCCGGGACACTTTTCTGCCAGGCACCTGATCTGTCCTTTAAACCCATCTCTTCAAGCAACCCACCTCTTTTTCACCACTAATCTCCTCTCCCAATGTTACATTCAGGAGCTGGACCTTCAACGTGCTGAGAGGGGCTTAGCTTCCCTCGTCTGCAGTTGGGGTCCCGTTATTCCCCCATGGGAGTCAATGGGATGAGGCCTGTTAATGTCAATGGGAATGATGGGTCGCCCCTCGGCGCATTAGGCAGGCTGAATCCTGCGTTGCCATGGGAGCTGTTTAATCCCCCTCAGGGCCCAGGCAGTGTGTAGGGAAGAGGACAGGGTTCTCAGGGTGACATGGTGGGACACCTGGCCTGGGGGAGAGGGGGAGAAGGGGACCGGGGGCACAAGCCACTGTGGGGCAGAGGGCAGGTGATTTCCTGAGGCCTCTACATGCAGTGTTTATGTGGGGGGCAGGGGTGGGGGCCTCTCCCCAGTGTGTGGCTGAGAGGGGTGGGGGCCTCTCCCTCCCCTCTCCCCAGTGTGTGGCTGAGGGGGGTGGGGGCCTCTCCCTCCCCAGTGTGTGGCTGTGGGGGCCACCTCCACCCCAGTGTATGTCTGGGGAGGTGGGGGCCTCTCCCTCCCCACTCCCCAGTGTGTGGCTGAGGGGGTGAGGTGGGGGCCTCATTCATTAAGTGACCTATCCCTGCAGTGGTGAAATGAAGCTTTCCTCCCCAGCGGTTGCATTAGCCCCTTCCTCTCCTGGGCTGGGTTTGCTGGTCTCAAGATGGTGCCACCACCAACAGTCACCAGCCTTGCCTGGTCGCCGGGGGCTGAGGGTCAGGGCTGATGTAAGGGGGAGAGAGGAGGGCAATTGTACTGGGACCCTGAGCTCAGGGGGCCCCCAAAACACTTGTGATGTCTGTGCAAATAAAATGAAATGGGGAGAGGATGAGGCCCCAGCGAAGGATGTACCAGAGCCTCATATTTCTCTCAACAGACCTGCTGGGTGGAATCGCTACCCAGCACCCGGTGCTGGGGAGGGAGGAGTCGGGGGAGGCTGCTGATCATAAAACGCTGAGCTATATAGCGTTAAGGCCCTAAATTTCTGGGGGAGACCATTGGACAAACTGGTCACTACGCACAGGCCTGGGAGTGTAGAATATATGTCTCTGGTCATTTGGCCCCTGGCAGGGCTGGGCCTTGAGTGGGAGGTTGCTTGGCCTCTGATGGGGCTGGGCCCCAGGGTAGGCCTTGAGGGAAAATTGAGTCCCAGGTGGGGTTTTGTGCAGAGGATGTTGGGGAGAAGGCCTTGACTCTAATCCCTTTCCCTTGTTTTCTGTCTTTGTTTTTCCCCAAGGCTGTAAGATCAAAGCTCTGAGGGCAAAGACCAACACCTACATCAAGACCCCGGTGCGTGGCGAGGAGCCAGTCTTCATGGTGACGGGGCGGCGGGAAGATGTAGCCATGGCTAGGCGGGAGATCATCTCGGCAGCTGAGCACTTCTCCATGATCCGGGCCTCCCGCAACAAGGCCGGCACCACCTTTGGCAGCGCTCCTACCCTGCCCGGCCAAGTCACCATCCGGGTCCGTGTACCCTATCGTGTGGTGGGCTTGGTAGTGGGTCCCAAAGGGGCCACCATCAAGAGGATCCAGCAGCAAACCAATACCTACATCATCACACCCAGCCGGGACCGGGACCCCGTCTTTGAGATCACAGGAGCACCCGGCAACGTGGAGCGGGCCCGGGAGGAGATTGAGACCCACATCGCAGTGAGGACGGGCAAGATCCTGGAATACAACAATGAGAATGACTTCCTGTCCAGCAGCCCTGACTCGGGCATGGAGAACCGATACTCAGAGGCGTGGAGGGTCCACACGCCTGCCCCAGGCTGCAAGCCTCTCTCCACCTTCCGACAGAACAGCCTTGGGTGCATCGGTGACTGCTCTGTGGACCCGGTCTACGAGACACCCCGACTGAACGACCAAAATGACTTCAATTATGGTTACCTCTTTCCTAACTATGGTGTGAACAAACAAGATCTCTACTATGGGGTGCCAGAATCTGGTGCCCCCATGTGGGCCGGGCAGGAAAACACCAACCCCGTCTCAGTGCTCTTCTCTAAGCAGCAACGATCCGGCAGCACCGGCGCCGTCCATCCTAACTCGCATCGCTCCCCATCCTCTTCTATCCAAGAGCCTAACCTCTCTGGGCTCCCCAGAAGGTCTCCAGGGGAACCACTGCAAGGATTTTCCAAGCTGGGAGCCAACACCACCGCCCGGACATCCATCTCCAGCAGCCGGGAGTGCATGGTGTGTTTTGAAAGTGAAGTGACGGCCGCCCTGGTGCCATGCGGCCATAACCTCTTCTGCATGGAGTGCGCTGTGCGGATCTGCGAGAGGACCGACCCGGAGTGCCCGGTTTGCCATGCTGTAGCCACTCAGGCTATTAGAATATTTTCTTAAAGAGACAGGACGGGTTGGTGGGGGGAAGTGGGGACCGAAATGGGGCGGGGGTGGGAGTCCAATAAAAAGATAATGATGATGATAATAATGAATGACATCTGAAGAATAAACAAATGAATGAAAGACTAAAATAATTAATTTAAAGAAGAAGAAAAAAGAAATTATTTTACGAGCAATGTACATTATTTTTTAAAAAAAAAGAAGTGAATAATAATAAATTAAAATGAATAGAAAAGCCAGAAATTTTGAAGGGCAAACGATGCTCCAGCCTACGATGTCTTTTTAAAACAAGTACTCTGAACGCACACTTGGATCTCGGAAGCAAAGCGGTTTAGTTCATTTTTTTTTTTTTGTGGCGAGACAGGACTCACAGCTCTTCTGCATTGACCAAGCTTGGTCATCTTTATTTGACCGAGACACCGGGGGCACGTGGAAAATGAAGGGCTTCCCCAACAGCTCTTCCTTCCTCACCAACACTCCCTCTTTTAACTTGGTCTGCAGCTGCCCCCCGCCCCCTCCCGGGGACATCAAACCAACTGGCAGAGGAGAGCTCGGAAAGAAACAAACAGAAAGAAAAGAAAACAGATGGCAAAGGGGGGAAAAAGAAAGAAAAAAAAACATCAACCTCTGGGAACCTGTTAGAACGAGGGCACAACTCTATTACCTCAAAGATTTTAAAAAATACAAACAAAAAAAAAAAAACCACAAAACAGCAGCTAAAGAACTTTTATTGTTTTCCTTTTTTTTCTAAAAAAAAGAACATTGAAAAAACAAATAAAAATGACGCCGGTGAAACTGAAGAAGGTTTGGAAGAACCTGTAGGAGTCACACTGGGTGCTTAGCATTTATTTTATTATTCTGAGCCACCGCGGAGTTTGGAACTCTGTTTGTTTTTTTTGTTTTTTTAAAATCCAAACTGGGATTTGTTCATCAGTTGAATCAGGAGTCACTAACAGGGTATTTCAAAACCAGTCTTGAGTTCCCATCCAAGGGCAAGGATTGACTTCCATGTTTCCATAGTTCACTCTTCTTTGCTTTTTCCAAGTGATGCCAACTGCAGCTCTACACACAGCTCTACACACACACACACACACACACACACACACACACACACACACACAGCATTGTTTTTTTCTTAAAGTACACACACACACGCTAACATTCTTTTCTTTTCTTAAAAAAAGTATACCGCACCAAAACCTAAGAAAGACGATCATGCAATACAGGCGATGAGCCCATTTGAAACCAACATGCATCCCGACAGAAAGCAAAAAAAAATGAGTTTATATATATAATTTTGTCGTCGTCGTTGTTTTTAAACTGGACCAAAACTTTTGTTACCCAAAACCAAGTGGAAAATTTAAAAAAAAAAAAAAAAAAGGAAGAAGAAAATATTTCTTTATGGACCAAAACCTCTTCAACTGTCCTTAACCTGGATCTTCCGGAGGTTGCCACTTTTATATATTATATTTTTTTCAGAACAAAACAAAAAAATAAATAAATGAATTGCCTTGTTGAACATCCTTTTAATCATTTGAAGACTCCTGGTTTTGTTAAATCAGATACTTTTTAAACTGTTGGGAAGTGGGAGAGACGGGCTTCGAATCTGGCCTCGACGCCAATCACAATCCAGCATCTTAAAGTGATCAGGTTTGTTCAACCAGTACCTGGATGCCAAATTGCCATGGTGGCAAAGTTACATGTGTTGGATTAACCTACCAAGTACCAATATATATATATATATTTACCCCCACCCCACTCTCTTCCTACCCCCAAATTACTTCTACTCACGAATCCTGGACCCTGATTTAGAACTGTGGACCAACGAGCTTAGCAACTTGGGAGAGACAGTTCTGCAGCCAAAAAGTAAATAAATAAAAATAGCCAGAGATGTTCTTTGATTTACAGGAGACTTTAATTTCATCGTAATGTGCTTCCTGGGACTATCCCCTCTTCCTCTTGATTCCTTGCCACTCGACCCCAAGTGAGCCCCTTTACAATTCGTTCAAGACATCCTTCGGTCACATACAGGGGGTGGATTGCTGATACTGAGGCAGGCCTCTGTTTGGACTCTAGCCTCGGAAAAGGTCCATGTATGATCTTCAGATGTTAGGTGGAGGGGCGTGAAATTTTGTACTTATAACACTTTGCATTGATGGTGGATTGTTATACAGGGCAGGGGATAGACGGCGGTAGGAGGTTGTGCTCCTAGCTTCTGCAGCGGATGCTGATAGAAAATGTTGTACAAAAGGGGACACTGTCATGTCAAAGTTATGACCCCTCTTCTTCCCCTCACAGCTTTAACAAACCTTAAGTAGCCTAATTCTCCATTGCCCTGCACCTTCTGCAGGCGTTTACACCACTGCAAAGAAGGGGGCAAACTGCTACCAAATCA
Organism: Trachemys scripta elegans; assembly: GCF_013100865.1. Taxonomy (NCBI): domain Eukaryota; kingdom Metazoa; phylum Chordata; order Testudines; family Emydidae; genus Trachemys; species Trachemys scripta. The sequence goes on from NC_048321.1 coordinate 9,535,707, forward strand.
TTTCCATAGCATTTTAGACCCACTTGCTCATGTCGTCGTTTACTCCAGTGCTGCAGGGCAATGGCGAATTGGGCTAGTTGCCTTCCATAGGAGCAAGAGGCTAGTACCACTCAAATCTTGAGGGCTTATATGGTGGTGCATGGGATTCAGGCTGTCTCCAATGGGCAGCAGTGAGATCCCCTCCCAGCCACTTCAATGGAAACACAGCCTCAGTGAAAACTTGAGGATCTGTCCTGTTCTGACCACGTCCTTTTCAGAAAGGGTCCAGTTATTATTTGAAATCTAGATTTGTTTCGATCCCAATAGAAGAGAAGGAAAGGTGAAAAATAAGTTTTCTTTTTGGGGAGTAACCTCCACAATTCTGTTCCTCTTTGCGCATACCTTTCCTACTCATGTCAGGAGAGTGGTTGGGGGGAAAAGCGAGTTGGAAATCAGACCACCCTTCCAAAGGGGCGTTCAGAAATATCTGTGTTGGTAACGGATGGGATTACAACACAACAGCCGGTGCTTCCCTGGCTGAGTCCCACAGGGCCAATATCTTAGTTGAGTGACTAGTCATTATTGGCTAAGTGAAGTCTGTTCGTGGTAATGTGAGCGAGTTTTTGATCAATGTTTTTCTTTGATGCCAGGTTGTGAAGAGCTTTGGGTGGGGTGGGATGGGGTAGGGTGGGAAGATACCTGGACTGGGGACCTGGGTGGGACGGGGGCCATATTCTAGCACTGACCCTAGGGAATGGTGGGGAGGAAGGTATGAGAGCTTAGATTCTCTCCCTCCCCTTCATGACATAAAGTGATATAAAAGCCTCCTGCATGCTGAAAATGTTAGAAAAACCTTTCTAAAGAAAACAAAAAAAAAAATCTAACCCAAACAACTATCCAAGGTTGCCGATCGGAACCAGGAGGGGAAGCCATCCGTATGGCCAGTAGGCAGCCTGTCCATATCTCCATGGACTGGGCGTTCCCACTCCAGCTTCCAAGTTGGCCTTTAATGAAATCTTTAGTTCCAATAACCTTTATATATATATATATATACACACACATATACATATATATTAAAAGAAAGCTTGATGTAGCAGTTCTAGTTTATACAGAGTAGCAGTATTGCGACCTGTTTTATTTTGTTCTCCCTTCCTTGCCCCTCTTCTCCCTCCCCATATTTTGATGTAGCAACTTCAGAAGAGAACAGCAGGCTGCAGGTGCACCAAGAGCTACCTCTGGTCTGAGAGGGGGCTATACTTTGGGGGGGAGGGAGGCACAGGGGGCCTAAATCCTCTTGAACGCCTGTAGGGGGCATCCCACTGATGGAATGCCCCAGGCCCCGTCTCTTAGTAGCTCGCCAGGACCCCAACGTGCGGCGGAGCATAAATTTGAATAACTCCTTATTTTCTTTTTAAATATATGTATATATATATTAAAAAAAAATCTTTAAAAAAAAAAACCCACAAAAAAATAAAAAAAATCAACCACACAAAAAATGCCTATGACCTTAACTATTTGCTCTGACTTATACCTTCCTGGATAGGTGACTAGAAATGGCTTGTTGGTCCAATTCACCAGCAGTGAGGATAAAAGAAAGAAATGCCCCCTCTCCAGTCTAATCTGTCGGTACTGGGTTTTATTTGCTAACTTACACTCAATGTAAATCTGAGTGGGTGTATTTGTGGTGAGGGGTAAGATACTGGGTGACCCATCTTGCAACTGTTACACCCGTGCAAATGTCTTTAGTGTAGACAAATCCTTAGTGTCTCCACCTCGCAGTCATGGGAGAAGGGACGTATTTTAGGACTCCATGAGGCACTATTTGGGGTGCTAAATTTGTGGGGATCTCCCTTCCCCCTTCCCTCCCCTAAAACATCCCTAGTGGAAAGAGGGCAATGTTGGACTGAAATGGAACCCAGCAAATGGGACCAGTATCGGGTCTCATTTGAGTTGTTCCACCCTCTCCCCACCTCAGGGGTTAAGAATGCTCAATGGGAACTGGATCAGTCCCCAGTCCTGCAAACACTTGCCCTTCGCTATCATGAGTCATCCTATTGTAATCAATTAGGCTACTAGTAATAGTAAAGTTACCCATGTGCCTAAGTATTTGCAGGATCGGGGCCTTAGAGGGTAGGTCTCTACTAATGCTGGTGCGGCTCTACCTCTTGGCGCTGCTGGACAGGCTAGAGGTGGGTTGTAACGTCAGCATCGGGCGATACTAGATTCCAATGGGCTCCTGGGAGAAATGGAGCAGGTGGGGGCTTGACCCTATAGAACAGCAGTGACCATATAGAACACCTAGGGAGTCGCATGAGGGGCTTGATCCTGTCAAGGTGCTCAGCGGTGGAGGCACGTGTTTAAGTGCTTTGCGGGGCAGGGGGCGGATTGCACAGCAGAGGGCAGGACAGAGCCCTCGTTGTGTGTTAGGCCCCAGGCCTGCGGGGTCATGGAGTCAATAGGAGGTGAGATGGCTCCGATACCATGCTGATGGGCGCGCTCCCAAAGAACTAGATCGATTAGATGCATAGGTGGATGGGGAGAAAGGGACATCTCTGGTACATGGGACCTGACTTATGCAAATAGTCCTTAACTCATACGCGTAGAGACGTTAACGTCAATTGGACTTGAGAGTGCTGAGCCCTTTCTCCTGAAGCGCTCAGGACCTGGCAGGATTGGCCCTTAGGAGTCTGAGTGGATAGAGAAAACAGGGACATATCTGGTACCCAATTCAGCAGAGCCTTGGGACTTAAGCACATGCTTTGTTGAACAGGAATGGATTTAAGCCTGTGCTTAAAGATAAGCACACGCTTAAGTGCTTTGCCTAATCCTGCAATCTTTACTCAACAAGCTACCTTCAACAACTAGTCCTGATGGGCGAGTAAAGATTTTCAGGACCGGAGGGGACATCCCTTGGTGTTGTATATGGTACTGCAAGGTTTTGGCACAAATCACCCCTTGATGGTGGACTGTGACACTAGAAGATGGGGGCTGTGACAGGATGTTCAGAGGAGGGGTTAATTCATTAATAACATCTGCTTTGCCTGTGAAAGGAGACACAAATATGCTATGTCTTTGGCCATTATTTTAGAGGTATCGGGGAGGGGTTGTGGGGGTGGGGGGGATGACTTGGGGAGGAGGGATGATAAATGTAACAAAGGGGCAGGGAGGGATATAAAATATACTGTGATATCCTCATCATCATAAATTATATAGAGAATAGTATGTATTATAATACATAAAATTAAAAAAAGAACCAAAATTGGATTTATATTTAATGAGGAGATACTATAAGAATATCTTGTCCTAGCTCCCATTCGCAAACATATTTTTCAGCTGGAGGGATATCTATTCTTTTTTCTCTTTTCTTTCTTTCTTTTTTTTTAAATCTCCATACATGCAAAGGCTAAGACTGTTAACATTCAGAACCTCTTAAATCGAAAATATTCAACTTGCTTATTTGGTGTTTGACTTTTTATTTCGGTTCTTTTACAGGCGTTTTTTAAAAATAAAAAGAGAGAGAGAAAGAGGAGGAAAAATAAGATTTAAAAATTAGAACATTTCTTTATAATTTAATATTCTATTTTAATAAATGCATTTATTACATGTAAATGTAGCAAGGAACTGGGCTAATAAAAATACTTTTTATTAGGTAATTTATTATAAGAAAAAAAAAGGATATTTTATTTTATGATAAAGTGATCCTTAAAAAGTTTAGAAGGGTTAGAATATATGTAGGTTAAAAAAAATACATTTGTATCCAGAGTATTGCTTAAAAAGTGTTTTTAATATATGTTTCTTTTTTGTGTGTGCGTGTGTGTATGTAAAAGGTGATAGTTACCGTGCAAATGGCCCTTCCCTGAAATAAAAAAGTTACACAAAGTTGTATGTATTTTAAAAAACTTAAAAATCAGAGAAGAGAAAAACCACTATGAATTCAAAATCTTGCTGCCATTTAAAACCCCAATCCTCCGAACAGCTCCTCATATGTGTCGCTTCACGTATGGGGGTAGTCCTACTGCCTGGGGGAGTAAAGTTATCAGCAGGCATGAATCTGCCAGATTGGGCCCTGAGTCATTGCAGGATCGGGCCACAAGCCTTCGCTAAATCAGTGGCATATTTCACTATGGCTCCAGTCCAGGAACCCATCCCTGTATGGGAAAGCACTTAAGCATATGCTTAATTGCCAGTAGAGTCAAGGGTTAATCATGTGCTTGAGCCTTTTCCTGTCTGGTGCAATCATGCTGTCATTTCAAGCCCTGATTCAGTGAAGCACTTAAACACGTTCTTAAGTCCCGTTGACTTGAGCAGGACTTAAAGTTAAGCATGCACTTAAGGGCCGGATCCAAAGCCCATTGCCTGAATTCCTGGCCTCACTGAAGTTCTGCCTTTGACTTCAGCAAGGCCCGTTTTTCACCCCTTTGGATCAAGCCCTTTGTGAGGAGCAGAAGCTTGACCCTGAGAACTGTAGGGAGCGGGATTATTGATTTACCACAAGAGCCCAATCTTGCAAACATTATCAGGTGCCTGTTGTCGTAAGTGGTTCCGCAGCACCCAGTAGCTTTTACAGGATGGGGGCCTTAATGCAGCCTTCTTAGATTATAGTAAGTGATACGACCAAGCCAGAAGGATGGGGAAGAGGGTACGCAGAATAGAGCCTGGCCTCTATCTTTTTTTATTTGAATTTCTGGCTACCCTGACCTTGCCCTCTTTTGACCCCCTACAAGCTAGAACATTAGCAGCACTTGGTGCAAAAACCTATAAAGATAATGCATCCTCTTTAAGAAAACCGTGGGCTTTTGGAGGGGAGGGTGGGCATGTTAATTCCCCTGCCCCCTTTTAGCCATTAAGGTCCCGATCCAGCAAGGCGTATGTTTAAATCCATCCCTGGTCAGGAAAGCACTTAAGTTTTAATCGTGTGCTCAAGTGTTTTGCATGATCTTGGCTCAAGGACCTGACTTGCAGAAGTACTGAGCACTCTTGACCCCAGTACAAGTCAGCGGGGGCTGGGTTTTTTCCAAGGCATCAGAAAGGTGGTAGTGGGGTGTTTCTAATCTGTTGCCTTCTAAAGAAGCATTTTAAAATAAGACTTGTTTGTTTTTAACCAAAAAGAGAGGGGGGGGAGTTTGAGTTGATGGGTATAAAAATGTTAAAATAATAATAAACATTGAAATTTATTTCATATAATCCTATAGAAAAGATTAAAAAATAAATAAACTTAACTAGTTCATATAGTAGATGCTATCCATATTGTTTTATCTATAGTAGAGGTGATGATCCCAGACAGAACAGAATGTAAACTAGACTTGTAAACAAGGTCAGTTGTTACTGTTTTAATTTCCCCACCGATTCCATCCATTTTTGCTCAGTACTATTTTCTGAAACTTAAAAAAAAAACAAAGCACCTAACAAAAATTCAAACCTCCGTCTGGTACCTTCTGTTAATCAAAGTCCTGAAGTTATTTTTATAGAGGGGGGGGAAATGGGATCTGATAATATGTATTTTTTTAAAAAAGATCAGTTTGGGGTTTTCTGTTCCTTTTTTTAATATATAAAAATTGGCTATCCACTGAACACACAAAACTGGCAAGTGAGGCCCTTGTTTTTGCCTTATTCTGACCTCCAACCTTGGGCTAGCATGGGTGGAAGTGGAGATTTCAGAGAAAGAAGGGTTAAAATTAAATATCTCGTGGTCGTTATGTTTCTTGTACTATTACTTTGGGTTTTTTAAACTTCTCAGAAGCACTAATGGTTTTGGAAGGTCCCTGAAGCAGGCTGGTGGAGACAAGTTACATTATACATAGGCAGAGAGGCAAAGGAAAATAAAATCCCTTCTGTAAACGCAAAGAAACGTGCTGTAAAAGGATGGTGCTTTTTAACCTCTTTCTTCTACCAAGTGTCTTGAGGTCAGAGGAGTGCGTTCACCACCTCGTGGATCATGCAATGTTGGGTTTGGGGCCTGAGTTTCATTTGCACCTAAGGCCGGTGCCTTCAAGTGAGTGGAATAAACGAGAATCAGGCCCTCTGACACTGTTGTATGGCTTCTAGGTGGGCATGTGGGATTCATGTAGGGTCCTGTGTGATGCACCGGCCGAACGCTCACGCTGTGCAACTTTCAGAGCAAAAACTGATGGCAAGTTTCTCTTGGAAATTCTAAGTCCAGCCTGCTAATATTCTGCACCCTGACTATCTGAGCCACACAGGGAGAGCATCAGGCCAGTAAGCCCAGAGATGAATGAGGTGCGCATCCAAAGTCTCACGTGTCTGTCTCATAGCGTTACTGACCCTGTCCATTAGCGGGTGACACTAAACTGCAGAGGGATGGATGGATGGTGCAAAAATGAACCTTGGCCCTTTGTCACGTGAAAGTCCCCTGCTTGCTAGACAATCTGCAGGTTCTGGCAGAGCAAGTGGCATTGTGAGGGGAATGTCATACCATCCACTTTTCCATCCCAAACAGCTTAGTGTGCGTGGAGAAGCCTGCTCAACCCCACGGGCTTTAGCTCAACTGCAAGTGTTTGGGTTCCCTTCAGGAATCACCAGGTGAAACGTTCTGGCCTGCGCTATGCAGGAGGTCAGACGAGATGATCGTAATACCCTGGAAAACCGTGACCAGTTTCCATGGACAACTAGCATTAGCGGGTAGACCTAAGCATTTGTACCATTCTGCCGGGGCACAGAGATGTCATGTTTGGGGAGAAGAGTCTTTTGGACTTGCTGGGGTGGAGGGGGGAGCTGGTTGCTCAACTCTCTTGTGCACCCATCTACACCAGTTTACATCGGAGCTGCCAGTTCAGGTCCTCTGTGGGAAGGTTAATATTTATGCTCCGGTTCCTAGATAGAAACGGAAAGACAGCAGTGTTATCTGTTGGTTAGAGAGAGGGACTGGGAGTCAGGAGTGCTGGGTTCTATTCCTGGCTTCGGCCTGGGAGGTCTGTTGGGTAGAGAAGGGGGCACTGACTGTCAGGATTCATGGGTTTGATATCCAACTCTAGAGGGGACAATGTGATTTAGAGGCTAAAGAAGGAGACGTATGTGTTCTTATGGAAAGGCAGTATGATCTAGGGGCTGATGCAGGGAATCAGGATTTCTGGGTTCTGTTCCAACCTTTGGGGGAAACAGTGTTATCTCGGGGTTAGAACAGGGGATTGGACATCAGGACTCCTGGGCTCTCCCAGGTCTTGGAGTGAGTGTGGTCTAGTGGTTAGAGCACAAGTCCCACGCAAGGACTCTGGGATTCTATTCCCGACTCTACCTCTGAATTCAGTGCAAGACCTTGGGCAAGTCACATCCCCTGGCTCTGTGCCACAAGCTTCCTCTGCCTTTAAACTGGGGATAAAGCAATTTGAGATGCTCGAATGGAGGGGGCCGATGGAGCGCAGAGTACCACTATGGTGCAGGGATGGAAGTGAATGAACCTCATACCTATTTTATTTTTATGGCTAATCTATGAATCCAGAGTGAAAGAGGGAACTATTCCCAGTTCTGCGGCTGAGATACTGTGATCTCAGGGACAGATCAGCCTCGCGCTCCACATGCCTGACTTCCCCCTATGTAAAAGGGGAGGCAGGACTCCTGGGTTCTTTTCCTGGCTTTGGTAGGGGGTGTGGCCAACACCTCCCTACCTGGCAGAACAGTGTTCAGGTTTAAGGGTCTGATCCAAAAAAGCCATTGAAATCAATGTGAGCTTTTACACTCAGTTCATGGAGCTATGGATCAAGGACTCGAGCTTTGAGATCTGCCGATGGAATCTTATCCGGTGTCCTGGGCATTCACTCAAGGCAGGTTTTACTGTAGGAAACAGCCCAGAGGGTGCATTGGGGCAGCTGTAGATGGGACAAAGGTTGCCCAGCAACCTTGAGTATTGTCATGCTACACCCTGTGTCCCACAGCAGTGGCGATGGCACCAAAATCTCCCATTTATATGATATTATTATAAAATAAATAACATAGTTTTAAAATATATAGGTGTTACGAGAAGAAATTAACTACCGCAAAAGAGATGCCTCAGAGAAGTAGGTGTTGCCTTTGTTTTTAGTTTTTAATATTTTGTGCTGTGATTCATCCACAAAGAATCCAATAACATCCTACAGTTCACTAGCACCCGGCAAGATCCCAAAGCATTTCCATAGGCAGTGCAGTTGCTGCATCCCTCCCCCCCAACTGCTGGAAATGCAGCTGCTTCTGGGGTGGGACGTAGCAGCTGTTTAACAGCGCACAGTAATGCCGTTTGGCAGTTTAGGATGGAAGTGAAGACAATTGGTTCTTGTTACTGCACTGCAAATCAGGAGTAACTCCAGTGGGCCTGGTTTCTCTCTCTGACACTGCTGTAATCAGGAGAGCAGAAACGGAGCCCGAACCACCATCGCCCAACTTGCAACAAAATTTAAACGGTGACAGCTTTTTGAAAGCGGAGGGTGACCGTTTCTGGTTTGTGTGCCAGCCCTTGGAGTTTGTGGTGGGTGGAGTGAAGAGGTCTAGTCCTTCCCAGCAGGGGTCAAGAAGCAGGCTGTTTGCTCGTTTATTTTTATTTTACCTCATTTTTGTTTTTAATACTTGAACTGTCAGTGATTGAAGTTATGCAGTGATGCCCTGGACTGGAGATCAGATGCACTTTATATTAACTTTTACACTGGTCCCATCCTACCTCTGTTAAGTCCATGGCAAAATTCCCATTGGCTGCAGTGATAGGAGTGGACCAGGAAAGGTTAACTAGTCAAAAAGTCGTTTCTAGGATTTTAGGAGGGATTTGTATTTTTATTACTATTTTTCACATACTGTAGAAGCTGAAGGCCAGATTCTGCTTTCTCTGGTGGAATTCCAGTGTCACTCCATTGGAGTCAATCTAGAATCACCTTACTGGAGTGACTCCAGATTCTATGCTGGGGTGACTCCATTAAAGTCAACGGAGATAGAGACTCCAGATTTTTAATCTATTAACTTCAGTTGAGTTACACAGTGGAATCTGACATCTGTGGAGTAAATCCAGAGTCACTCCACATGTGTCAGTGGAGTTATACTGGGATAAAATTTGGAGCCACTTTTGGAGTGACACCAGATTTAGCCTGGCAGCTAACGGCAGAATTTGTTTTTCAGTCTTATGATTTTCCAAGCTTGTTTTGAAACAACTTGCAAAGAAATGTAGCAGCAACACCCATCAACTCTCTCTAACTCCTTGGATCTCCGCTTAAATTTGTTCCTTCTGCAAGCTCTCTGGAGCTGGTGGTAGAAGGTCTGGTTCTTGCAAACTGCTTTGCTATTCTATAAAATAATCAGCACTTTTTTTTTTCATAATTACAACTGACTTGCTTTTCAAAATACAAATATTCAGGGCCAGATCCTGTTTTGCCTACAGGATTTGCTCCTAGATTAGAAAAGATGTTAAGCAAACGTGAAGGGCTTCAGGATTATGAAGCTGAGTTTTGGACACTGTTGGCTCCTAAAATGACAGTGCCGTTTTCACCTCAATCTCAGCAAATTCCATTCTCCTGTTCACACTGTTCCACTCTCCTCCGACTGCGCCAGATTCTGATCTCACCTCTGACATATCTGCACTGAAATTACACTGGAGTCAAACTGAAGTCAACATGGGAGATTCTTCTCTCATTTGTCCGGCTGCAAACCACATTCGCCCCACTGAATTCAGTGGAGTTACTCCACATTTCACTGGAGCAACAGAGACTGGAATCCCGATCATGGACTTCAGCGTGCTCCACGGGGACCCAGCATTGCAGAATTGGTGAGATGAGCGAAATAAGAAGAATCACAATTATCAATGGGCCAGATCCTCAACTGGTGTAAATTGAGTCCACTAATTTCAGTGGAGCTATGCAGATTGGCACAACTAACGAATCTGGCTCAGTGCATTCAAAGTAAATTACAAATGTCCCTTCAGCCCTTCCTGTATTTTGCTTAACAACAAAATTACCATCCTCTTGTCTGAGATTGCACTTGCAGTGCAAACTTGTGTGTGCGCTTTGTTTTCCTTCTTACCTGGGCACCGTTGTACGTTCCTATCACTCGGTCTAAAACAAAATCTCTCTCTTGATAAACCAGCCAGCCACAAAATTCCCCAGCGTTAGCCTTGATTTCCCAGTTGTGTGGCCACTCTGTTGAAAGTCCATTCCTTGTTTTATTTTGTTCTCATCATAGGAAACCTGTAGTTGGGATTGTTACTAGCAGAAACAGATCACATGTTCCATCCAGCTATTTTCATCTCTCCAGCATCTCGCAAAAATAAATAAATTAAAGGCCTGCGAGAGATATAACCGAACATAGAAAAGTAGAGTTAGGCTCGATGTCTGAGTTTTGAGGCATATAGTAAAGGGGAGAAGAAGAAAAAAAAATTAAAATAAAATAAAAAATTAAAATGATGTTGCACAACTTGTAGAAAACAAAGAAGGGAAAGGGTTAATGTATTAAATGTGCTAAATTACATTAAGAACTTAATTTTATTAAAGTATTATTACTTAAGAAACTTGGTGTCATGTGTTGATTGTTTCCTGCATCTTCCTGCCTTCGCTTTGAGATGGGAGAAATTCAAAGACTTGTTGACTGATCCAGTCATTCGAGCTGCCCATTGAGGGTGGCCTCCATCCAGGTCTGGGATTTAAACATAGGAATTGCCAGATTGAATTACACCCAAGGTCCTTCTAGTCCAGTATTCTTTCTCTTACAGCCCTTTCAAAATTGTTTGTCATAATTATGTCATCTCTGGATATTGAAATCCATATCAATGTCCAATCTCTTTCAGAGTCTTGGTATGTTTTGGGCCTTGTCAACTTCCTGTAGCAATGAGTTCCACAGTCTAAATGATTAGTTATTGGTTTTGAATTTCCCACCTTTTGATTTCATTGCATTGAATTAAAGATTTGGGATTTCCTCTTTGAGCTTTAGCTCAATCCCAAAAAACATTCAGTGACTGAAGGTGTCTTCCATGGAATATGTTTTTAGAATCAAAATCCATCAGACTTAGTTACAAATTTGAAGTATGGTGGTGATTGGCCAGGAGGTACCTGAGGCTAGCGGGCTCTTTAATCTAGCAGACAAAGGCAGGACAAGAATCAACGGTTGGAGGATGAAGTTAGAAGAAATCAGAGCAGAAACAAGGTGACATTTTTAACTGTATGGGTCGTTAATCATCAGAGCAGCTTGGAATTCTCTCTCATTTGGGTTGATTTCAATTGAGATGGGATGGTCTTTCTAAAAACACCCGAGTGACTTAAGAGTCTCTCTCCCTTTTTCAAAAGTCACATTTGGGATTGAGAAGTCTAAAGCTCATTGATTTTTAACACCACTTCGATACACTCAAGACCCAGGCCCTACAAGGTTTTCAGGCACCTGACTCCCATTGATTTAAGTGCTTTGTTCAACCCTACAAGGACAAAGAAGGGAGCAAGTGCCCCAAAAGGGTCCCAAGAAAAAGAAAACCTTATAAATCACTCGCACCAAGGAAACGGAACCTTCTTACCCCGCACGTTGGGCAAGTCACACCCATGCCTCAGTTTCCCCTCTTGCTCTTTGTCAGTCCTATCTATTTACAGCTGTTCTACACATAGTTGTATAACTAAGCTGTTAGGGATATGATTTTCTTTTTAAATCAATGTACTTATACGAGTACATGCCCCAATGTGGACACAGTTATATAAGGAAAAAGGTGCCTTATAACAATATAGCTTCTTCCCCTGTAGCTATACCAATATAAAGTACCTTGATATCACTATAGTTGTGTTCACACAAGTGAAGCTGTACTGGTTTCACTATACCAGGCTAGCTAAAGCAGGGCAAATTCTGTGCCTAGACCAGGCCTTAGGGGCACGTCTACACAGCCAAAAACCACCCACGGCAGCAGGTCTCAGACCCTGGGTCAGCTCACTTGAGTTTGCAGGGTTCATGCTGTAGGCTAAAAATACCAGCATAGGCATCTAGACAGGCTGGATCCTGGGCTCTGAAACCTGGCCACGGGAGAGGGTGGTGAAACCCAGTCTCCAACCCTAGCCCAAATCTCTACCCTGCTCCTTTTAGCCTGAGGCGGTGGAGCTGGGCGCCAAGACGCGCTGCCACGGTTTTGGGGTATTTTTGCTGTGCAGTGTGTATGGTCCAGATCCTCAAAGGTAAGGAGACTTCTAATTTCCACTGAAATCAATGGCAGTCAGGTGTGTAGAGAGCTTTGAGGAGCTGAGTCCCAGCTCTGTGGGCCAGGGACTGGGACAAGCAGGCGTGAGACTTTTTACACACTTTCCTAAACTCCTTTTACCGTGGGAAACTGACCTGTTGCTCTGCCCCTAACCAATTCAGCGCTGCATCCAGATCCCCACAGACCATGTGACCCAGTCACCTTTCCATGGGGAGGGACCCGTCTCGCACCTGTTCCGGCTCCATGCGGGAAGAATGAGTCACCAGCCACGGTGTGTTAGAATAACATCACCCTCCTCGTCTCCACCCTGGCAGCGCCGGTGGGCGAAGCAGTTGGGGACTAGGATGACATCACCCTTTGGCACTGAGTCACGGTGTAGGCAGATGGTGGCAAGGAAGGTGTGTATGTGTGTGTGGGGGGGAAATAACACTTGGCTGCTCCATCAGCGTGATTGATGCAGGCAGAGTAATCGCAGCCACTTAGTGCGTGGCCGAGGTGCGACTGCCTCTTCCACGCTCCGTTCGGAGGGTTATTTTTGTGTGTGGGCTCCGTGCGGAGTCATGCTAGCTAAGAAAAATATCCCACCTGGAGACAGTCATCTTCAGCTGGCAGGGCCCCAAAGTGCACCACCACCAACGCCTGGCTAGGGACTGGCTGGTGCACGGGGATTGAACTGGTGACCTCCAGGGCTAAAAGCATGAGCTGAAGATCCCCAGCTCTAAAGGGGGAGTTGTAATTACTGATATGCGCTGTGGCTCCGCATGGGGGGAGGGGATCTGTAACGCACACGCCCCGGCGGTTATAAGTGCTCCCTCTGGCACTGAAATGCAGCCACTTCTAGGGTGGAGCATGGCAGCTGTTTAAGAGCACACAGTAACATTGCGCTGGGATTGTTTCACCCGATGCTGAAATGCGGCCACCTCTAGGGTGGAATGCACCAACTGTTTTGTTTTTTAAACAGCACTCAGCAACACTCAGAGGTGAAAGACAATTAGGAGTCAAGTTCTCCGTTGTTTTAAGTGTCTGTAGCCAAGGGAGCTTTGCCCCTTAGAACCAGCTGAGCATCTCTTCTACAGCCCCATTGTTAGTGAGCCAGGATGGGATGGGGCAGTCGCCTGATTTTCCTGGACCAGTCCAGAGCTATGGAGACCTGTGAGGTTGGGAGCGAGCCATTTCCATGGGCTAGTGAACCACTGTCCCCTGCATGGAACAGCACAGGGGGAGCACCAGTTAGACAATGCAATTGCCTCTTCCCCCCCCCCACAAGTTCCCCTTGCCCAAGCAAAAGGCCTGACAACAGCTGTTCAAATGCCAGCCACCAGCTTGGCCAACGCTGGAGATCAGCCCAGGGACCCTCCAGCGCTGACAGCACAAGCCCCTCTAGCTTCAGCAGTTGGGCGACTAACAGCCCTCTCTCCGCTACAGCTGGGGTGTAGAGGAGGAAGCACGTCATACTATGCCCATTTGGCTACACTAGCATTTACATTCTGTCTGTCACACAACGGGGCTCCAGGTGGCTTCACAGGGTCATTGTTCCTATTACACAGATGGGGAAACTGAGGCACAGAGTGGGGCAGGGACATGCCCAAGGTCACCCAGGGAACGAGTGGCATCATTGGGAACAGCGCCTGCCCAGATGCCTCCTCTTCTGCCCTGTCGCCATGGGGGACCCTCTGCCACAGGGCTCGGGTCATGGCTGGCCCTCGCCGACTCTCACCTGGGTCTTTCCTTCCTGCGCTGGCTCACGACAAGCGATGTGGGAATCCGGCTCTAACGGCGCTGCTGGAAGGTCACTCGTTCCCCTCCCTCCCATCCCCCCGCTGTCCCCTCACCCTATGCTAAGCCACAGGGGGGCCCCGTGCCCACCACCGAAGCAGACAGGAAGGGACTGGAGTCCAGCCTTCCCTCCAGCTGACATTGGCAGGGGGCGATCTCCCCCCTGGCACCCACACCCTTCATATGTGGTGCTGCTGCTCCACCACGCTTCTGTACTGCAGCCCCCTGCCCAGTCCAATCTGGGGCCTCTCTTGAATAGCCGCTGCCCATCACACCAGGGTGGTTGGGTTGTTGTTTTTTTTGCAATACAGGGAATCATGCACCAAGGGGCTGTGGCACAGATGAGATAAATGGTGCCATTTGCCCCAGCAGCCTAGATCCACAATCAAACCCCGAGCTGCAGAAGCGAAAGGCTCATTCGCTCCCCTGGGCCCTTCTTAGACAGGGGATAAAGGAGCAGCGATCATTGATTGGCGTTTCAAGCCACCTGTTGAATGGACAAGCACCCACTGTCACCCCCTAAAACCAGCAAATAGCGCCACCTAGTGGCAGCAAGGGCATATAGCAACTTGATGCTTCCCTTCCCATTCACCCTCCCTTAACAATTGAGGGGGGTGACAAAGGACGGGTGTTCAGAGCCCTTTGGGAGCACACTGCCCCTGGAGCTGAAATGCAGCCAGTTCTGGGGTGAAGCAAAGTTTGCAGCCATCTGGGAAGTGCATGGCACATGAACCTGAACGGCAGGTGGGGCATTGAGTCTCCAGGCCACTGCTTGTCACACCACGCCACCTCACGGGCAGCCTTAGCAGAGAGCAACGGAGGCTTGATTGTGGAGACTGCACACGAGGCCGCCCACTCAATGCTTTGCATAAAGCCCCAGCTGCTGGAGTCATGTGATTTACAGCAGCATGGCAGTTTTCCTTTAAACAAATAAAAGCCATACATTTCCAGCCCTCCTGGCTGAGGAGTAAAGCTTGGTGACACAACTGGGCTGAGTATGACCTAAAGCCTCGGAGACCAGCAGGCAAAAGACAGAGCATCCCCATAATCTTATTTTGTAAATGGATCTCACAATATTTTTGAGGCCAGCCACATGATTTGTAAATGCCCGGGATCAATCCTATGAAGTCCCCCTCTTGCCCCTAGCCGGGGTCTCTCCAGAACAACATGCTTTGCTCCTGGGGGCAGGGAGGGGGAGAGCGGGTTGCTTGCAAGGTGTTGCCCATATGCCAATCCCCACAGAGTTTGCGATCTGGCATCCTTCACCACCCTTTTAAATAGGAACCTCAACTCCTCCTCCCCCAGATGGTTTATGCTGGGGAGTGTCCACACCATTGACCCCTGGAGGATAACAGCCTACTACCGCTGCCACTTAGGAGTTATCCCCTTGAGTAGGAGAGGCTCAGGCTTTTTAAATGTGGAAGGTCCCCGGGTTCTGACCCCACTGATGAGCCCGGTGGTGCAGGCTGAAGTCCCACGCCCTGTGACCGAGAGAGGGAGGCAACAGGGAAAGATGTTAGATATTTTATTTAAACCTTTTTTTTTTTTTTTTTTTTTAAATACATACATTCAACAAAAACCAAGACGCAGTCAAGAGCAGATGTTAAAAGGCTCCATGATATTTACACAGGTTGGGTGGTGGTGGGGTGGGGTGGGGTGGGGCAGGGCAGGTTCAGAGCTGCACACAATCCAACCACAGCAGACAAAGGAGGGGGAAATAAGCCACCACCAGTTACCCCCCCACCCCTGCTCATCATTGGCTGTGGCCCCAGCAGACAGGCCAATGACCATACAGACTCAACAGCCCAAACTCCCTTCTCAGCCCAGGTCCCTCTGAGACAAGCACTGGGAAATCTTGCCCGGACCTTCTCCATTCTTGGCTCAACCAGGAATGAGTTTCCAAGACTGGCTCCAGACAAGGGCATGCTTAAACTAACCAGCAGCCCCTGGCTTGCCCTTGTCTACACGTAGGGCTGAGCATAGCTGCGGCCACACCAAAGGCGGAGTAGGGGGTACTCTCCAGGTGGGCGGGATCACACTGGGCAATTTTAGTAGGATTGGTGCCGAAGAGAGCAAAGCTTTGGTTGCAGCAATGAAGTGACACCAGTTGACAATCCCGAGACAGCAGCTACCCCGTTTAAAGCGGGGGTGGAAAGAGCATCAAGTTCTTCCTTTATCTTGAGTCCAAGGCTCTGCTAGGACAGCAAAGAACAGCGCCGGCTCTCCACTCCTTGCAGGAAACAGCCCCGCCCCTGGGGGGCGCCCTCGGCTCTCGGGGATGTGACGGAGACACTGAGCACCCACCACGCTGGGTGAAGCCAATGGGAGTCGAGGCTCAGCCCCTCTGGAAATCCCGCGCTAGCCGGGGACCAAAACGGTCAGACGTGGGTGCCCGAAACGGAGGCACCGCAAACCACTAGTCACTCGCCACGTCAGTGCTCAGCCTGTGACAAAAGGCCGGGGATTCCGACACCATTGATACTGGAGTAAATCCGGAGTGAACGCCGCCGGAACTCAAATCTAGCCCGACTCAGGAAGGACCAGAAAATCGTCAGCCAATCTGGGCTGGGCTCTTAGTGTGTCGCCCCAGGGCTTTCAGCGGAGTCACTCTGGATTAAGACGGGTGTAACTGCACTCTGCGTCCAGCCACCTCACTGCAGACAGAAGGGCTCTCCCCAGTGTCCTAATCAGACCTGTCTAGCGAGCCTACCTAGCAGCCACACCTACAGGGTTGGGCCGTCAGGG
Organism: Trachemys scripta elegans; assembly: GCF_013100865.1. Taxonomy (NCBI): domain Eukaryota; kingdom Metazoa; phylum Chordata; order Testudines; family Emydidae; genus Trachemys; species Trachemys scripta. The sequence goes on from NC_048321.1 coordinate 9,552,340, forward strand.
CCCTTTGAGTCTTGTGTGAAACCCACACACACACACACACACACACACAGATCAGGGATCTTAAAGAGTTTTTTTTTTTTGTTTTTGGTTTGTTTGTTTGTTTTAAAAGGAGAGGCAGGGCCAAAGGGGAGATCCCCACAATGTGTCTTCTCCCATTAGAGTAGGCCCTATATAAACATACGTCCAATAGTGTGCGGGAAGAGAGGGACATGATACCAGAGGAAATGATGATCTCAAATCGATAACACCTGTCTCCCCAAGGAAACAGCTGTGGCCCAGTTAGGTTTACGTAGGAGTTACATTAAATACAATAGTCCATGGGTTGCGGGAGGGAACAAGAGACAGGGAAATGACAGGATCTTATACAACACATGCTCCGACACCCCCCACACACACACCCAGGGAAGCAGCCCCAGCGGGGGACGACGGCAGGGGTCCGTCTGCCTCTGGTGTTTCCCCTCAGGATCATATGTTCTGGCAGCAGGGAGCCTGTTTCCCATCCTGGTGAGTGGGCAGGACTTTGATAGGGTCAATGACCGTGCTGGACCCAAACTCCAGCTCCTGCTGGCCAGTCATCTGCCTCTGCGACACGATGCGGTAGATTTCTGCAGGCGGGAGAAAGAGCGAACCCAGGCGGTGAGGGGGGTTTGTGTGCATCCCTTCCCACCCTCCCACCCCAATACGGGCTGCGGTCCCCACCCCACGGGAGCGAGGCAGCTGTGGGCCCCATACCTGCCAGGCTGCTGTGAAAGGCTGTCTCCACGTTGGTGGAGTCCAGGGCAGACGTCTCGATGAAGGACAGGCCGTTCTTCTCTGCAAGGAGAGAAAGCAGAGGGTTAAGACAGACTGACACAGCCAGCAGAACTCCCAGGCCACTGGAAGTTCCCAGTTACCCAGTCACTCGATCCCCCAACAGACCCCATCCACCCACCCCTGGGGGAAATTCCAGCTGATACCTTTAACTGGCCTCTCTTAGAGGAACTGGTGCAACCCGCAGCCCAGCGGACCCCATTGCTCATTGGGCAGGTCGGGCTGGAGATGGGACGTGCCGCTGGCTCCCCAGCTGTGACTGTCCAGAGCCCCCCTCCGGGTACCCAGCCACTGGATGGCAGTGCCCTACGGACACTCCATCCATCCACGTCCGCGATGCCGGGCACATCCTCGGGTGAATGAGGAGGTGCCTGCTGCTGATTTACATTGGGGGGGGGGGGCTAGGGGAGAGCAATCCCCATCCATCCCCCTTCTCCTGATGTCCTCTGCTAATTCGCCTCCATCTGCATTAGAGCAGCCCTGACCCCTCGCCTGGGCCGTCAGCCCCCTCCACACAACTGCCCCCCGACCCCCACTCACGCCAAGGAGCAGGGCTGGCCGGGCAGACCCAGAGGCTGGGGTTTGGGAGAGTCTCTAGGGTGAAATTGGCATGAAAAGCCATACAGGCCCCAGCTGAGCGGAGGGAGAATCTCCACCACTGGCGAGGGCCTATGACACATGGTTATGCAGTGCCAAGGCCACCCAGAGGAGGGCAGCGCACTGGCTCGCTCATGCGCCCCCAATGTTCGACAATATTGAAGAGGCAACACAAACCGTGTCAGGCTTCCCATGCACACCGGCCAGCTGCTACCCCCAAGTATCACCCTCACCATTTAGCCTGGCCCCACTGATCCCCAGCCCTGTCCCCTCCCGGGATGCCAGCCCTGTCTCCCCAGGCGGGCCCTGCTCTGGGTTCGACCCAGTGGGTAAAGCAAAGAGAAACAGGAGAGAATTCCGGCGCTGTTCTCCCTGCAGCTCCCGGAGCGGGGAGCCGGGCCCGTACCTGCAAAGCTCTTGGCCTCGTCGGTGGGCACGGCACGGAGATGCCGCAGGTCGCTCTTGTTGCCCACCAGCATGATGACGATGTTGGCGTCGGCATGGTCCTGCAGCTCCTTCAGCCAGCGCTCGGCGTTCTCGTAGGTCAGGTACTTGGCGATGTCGTAGACCAGGAGGGCACCCACCGCCCCCCGGTAATAGCTGGGTGGGAGAAAGAGCAGTGGTGTTGTCACGGGCTAGGCAGGAGGCACAGGGTGCCGGAGTGGAGCAGGTCAAGCTGGATCCAGCTCAGAGCAGCACGGACAGGGGTAAGTTCCAGCTTCATATGGGGAGCTGCTGTGCTGGGAGAACAGTGGGAGACTGGGAGTCAAGACTCCTGGGTTCTATTCTCAGCTCTGGGGAGGGGAGTAGTGTCTAGTGGGTAGAGATCGGGGGGGACTGGGGACTCCTGGGTTCTATTACCAGCTGTGCCCAAGGTGACATACCAAGCTGTGCTTCAGTGCACAATTAGCCTGTGGAACTCACTGCCACAGGATATAACTGGGGCCTTGTAACAGGCTGCTTTGCCCCTTTAAGGGTTATCACACACAGGTGCCAGGGAAGGGAGCAAGTGATTATAAAATGCCAGCGAGTGGCTCAGTTGTGGAGGAACTGTGGAGGAGACACAAGCAGCTGTATTGAAAGGGAGGGAGTGTCTTTTCAGCACAGAGAGCCAAGGGGGGCTGGGAGCTGTGGCCCAAGAAGCAGCAGGTGCTGGCCGTTCTCCGAGACAGCATCCTGGACTATCTGAAGCTTTGCTCCGATTCAGCCCGTCAGTTTCTATGTTACTGTGTGCTGCTAGGCAGCTGCCGTGTTCCACCCCAGAAGTGGCTGCATTCTGAAGGGACGTACTGCCCCTGCAACCCAGGCTCTAGGGTGAAATGCTACTACTCACGCCGAGGTGATGGCGCGGTAACGCTCTTGGCCCGCCGTGTCCCAGATCTGAGCCTTCACGGTCTTGTTGTCCACCTGGATGCTCCGGGTGGCGAACTCCACCCCGATGGTGCTCTTGCTTTCCAGGTTGAACTCGTTGCGGGTGAAGCGCGAGAGGAGGTTGCTCTTCCCTACGCCGGAGTCCCCGATCAGCACCACTGAGAGGCACAAAGCGCAAGGTTAACTACGGCACAAGGGTGCTTGCAATCTTCAAGTCTCACCTGGCACCGGCTGATGCAGAGCAAGTATTGTCCCCATTCTGCAGCTGGGAAAACCGAGGCACAGAGCAGCAATTTGGAGCACACTCTCAGGGCCTAGTCTACCCTGGCACTGGCCCTGGCCCGGAGCAGCTACACCAGCGCAAACCCTTCCTGTAGGTTTTGCACCAGCGCATACAGTAGTGGGCAGCAGCATTGCCCGTCTACACTAGGGGCTCCAGCCGCGTGGCTGTCCTGCTGCAGTCGGGCCTCACGTTAGCACGAAAGCCGGATTAGCACCAAGCGTTCTCCGTTTCGTGGCCCGGCGCCATTGAACCCAGCTCTGACTCATGCTGGGTTTTGGCCCCCGGAGCAGCCCGGGGGTGTAAAGCCATGGCCCCCAGTGCACCTTGTCAAGGAGCAGCCCACAGTCAGACCCTGATCTTACCCTAACGTGTCCCCGGTTGCTGCCGCTGTCAGGGCGCGTGTGGCCGGGATCAAGGGGAGAGGCGACAGTTTCAGCAGTTGGGTTGTAAGGGACGAGGACGGGGGATCATTTAGTGGAACCAGCAGCAGGGACTTGGCAAGGCAAGGCTGACTCAAAGGGGTGCCTGAATCCAGCCCACCCCAGAATAATCTCAAATAGCCCTGAGCAGGCTCCAACCCCTTTGACTCCATCAGCCAAGCCTACTTGGGTCAGTAGTTTTGTAATAGCCACATTAAACCATTCAATTTTTTAGACAACAAATCCTGCGCCGTGCCAGGGGTCAGACTATCCGTGTTTCTCAAGGACCAGTCCGCGGACCGGTGCCAGTCCCCGAGAGCTCCCTGACGCAGCTTAGAAAGGCAAGCCGGTCCCTGGTATCGGAAAGGTTGAGGAACAATGGACTAGATGACCCCTTGTGGTACCTTCTAACCCTCTGGTTCTATGATTCTATGAAATGTGATCCCAGAACCCCCTGTTCTCGGACATTGGAACCAAACACCACAGACACTCCACAGGCTTTAAACAGGTCTCAGGAAAATTCCTGCCAGAGCTGGAGAGATTGCAAAGGTTTCAATCTTCTGCCTCCTCCTCCCCCAATAAGACACACCCAAAGCAAGAAGTTGGCCCCTGATGCAAATTTGGAGCCAGGGTTTGGGGTGGATGGAATTTGATGGAGAACTATAAGCAGCAAGAGGAAGGAGGGGCTTGTGGCTAAGACACTGGGCTGGTCTTTGGAAGACGTGGGTTCCATTCCCACCCTCTGCCACTGACTCCGTGCGTGACCTTGGGTGAGTCACCTGGTCTCCCTGGGTCAGGTTCTGATTTATACCACAGAGCAGTGTGAAAGGGCCTTATTGCAATTGGCCGTGTACTGTCACTTCACCCTGATGTGTAACTCCAACGTTCTGATCTGGAGCAGCTACCAGCTGGAGCTCTGGTGGAATGAGTTTGCTGGGTCTCAGTTCTTTCCAGACAAGCATCAGAAACTGCTGCTATCGATGGCATATACAGTCCCTGCCTGAAGAGCTAAACAGACAAGACAGATGGGGAAACTGAAGCACACAGTAGAACGGACTTCCCCAGGGTCAGAGCCCGGACTAGAACCCAGGTCCCCTGAGTCCTAGTTGTGTTCTAGCCACTAGGCCACACTGCCTCTTGAAGACAAAGGCCTGTCTTGCCACAGAGAATAGTGGCCTACTACTGCTGCCAGCTCATGGAGTTGCTCCTTCATCTCAATTAGCAGAGAGGCCTCCGCACTTGGTGCTGAATGCCCAGAGGGTGGGTTAGAAAAAGCATTTCCTAGGAGTCCCAGCTTAGCCCTGTTCCGGGAGAACCCATGCATTAAAACGCCTCAATTAAACAAAAAGTGGTGCCCTGGGTTTTCTCTCTGCGGTTTCCACATCAAGTTTGTTCCGTTTATGACTCAGCAGAGAACGATTTTCCCCAACCACCGGCTCTGCAAACCCAGCTTGGGAGCGGAGACACAAAACTGCTCTGTCTCCCCCATAAACCAATGCTCCAAGGCAAAGGGGTGTGTGTGTGTGTGTGTGTGTGTGCGCGCGCAATTAAACCCAAAGGGGGTGAATTCCAAACCAATGAAAGGAAAATACTTTTCTCCACACATACCTACAAGAGTTCTGTGAGCTCCGAGCAGGGTTAAACAAGGATTCAACATTTATACAGAGGGTTAGACAGGAAGATCTAGAGTTAGAAGATTGAAAACTTTGGAAAGGACAGAAAGCTGAGAACTGTGAATCAAGTTCTAGCTAATGGATGGTAGGGGGGGGATATCACCAGAAGCAGATTCCAGTCATGGCAGAAATTCTTGCACTTCTCTCTGGTACTGGCCACAGGACAGTCTCAGAAATGGTTCTCTGGTTCCCATTCTCTGAGCACCTCACAATCTCTAATGTATTGCTTCTTAAACCCCCTTGAGAGGCAGGGCAGTGCTATTATCCCCATTGTATGGATGGGGAAACTGAGGCACAGAGCGAGAACAAGTGACATGCCCAGGGTCAGACGACTGTGGCAAAGTAGGGAACTGAATGCTGCTCTCCCAAGTCCCAGGCTAATGCCCTAACTACCACACCATCCTTCCTCACTGGTCTAATCCACTATAAATTACTACGTCCCCAAAAAACCCCTTTCAGGCTCCCTTTTATCCCCAGAAGTGCCAAGGTAGGGGACTGCTTGTTTGCCGAGTCAGAAGACCAGACTCTAAGCCACAGGGAACAGCGAGAACGTTTCATAAAAATTACTTTTTCTGACTAAAATCTCTTTTTAAATAAGCCCCAGATAACCGAGTAACGCAGGGCCAGGGCGTGGGGAATCACTTGACTGCAAGTGAATGACAGCAATCTATGAAACCTATTGTCGTGTGAAATGAGTCGCTGTTATTAGCAAGGTCGTTTGGAAGGCATGGAAGCATCGTTAATGATTGCAATATTTTTTAAAAGGTAGATCGTAACCAGGAGGGGCTGGACTTTGGAAATCCAGAATCAAAAGTCACCTGGTGTTAGGAGGCCAGAGAGGTGGCTGGTTTCTCGGCATATCAGGAGTGAGAATTGTACCTGGTAGGACGGCATCAGGCAGCAAAAATACAGACCCAGGGGCCTGATTCTTATTCACGTTAAGGCCCTTTTGCACAGCTCTGGCATTGCTCATTCACCGTGGGGGCCATTCACATCACTGGCAGCATAAAGGGACTTTAAAGTAAGAATCAGACCTCTAGATATCACCACCTAGCTCTCATCCAGCACGCAAAGGAGGGCAGTATCACTATCCCCATTGTACAGCTGGGGAAACTGAGGCACAGAGGGAGATGTGACCTGCCTGTGGTCACCCAGGAGGTCAGCGGTAGAATTGGGAATATAACCCATAGTCTTCTGAATCCCAATCCAAAGCTTTATCTGCTAGGCCAGACTGGCTCCCTTAAGGAGAATAAGGAGTCTTCTGAATATTTCACACTGCCTGCATGGCCTGGAATTCAGAAGGACTTTCTTTCTGTTCTCAGCTTTGCCACCAAATCTGACTTGATCTCAGGCAAGTCCCTTTCTCCCATGGCTTGGAACAGAGCTGCCCAGAAAACAGATTTTCAATCCCGCAAAAAAATTCAAGACGGGGGGGGGGGGAGGAGGGGTTGTCCTTCCTGATTGAGAAGAAAGAAAATGTCAGACATGTTTCTGGCNAGGGGGGAGGGAAGGAGGGGTTGTCCTTCCTGATTGAGAAGAAAGAAAATGTCAGACATGTTTCTGGCAAAACAAAATTCCAAAACACAGTTTTGTTTCGGGTCAATTTCACCGCGCTAACTGTGAAATATTTTCATTTGATTGTGACCCTTGGCACTAAAAACATACAAAAGCACATTTCAAAATGAAAAGTGCTTTTGAAACGATAAATCCCAAACTTGTCATGCTGATAGCTGGACATTTAGACATTTTCAACATGCCCTTTATAAAAATAATTGTCCAAGTTGATCGGATTTTGCCAAAACTTTCTGGTTTTGTTGAAACTGCATTTTCCAAGGGAAAACTGTTTCGAGGAAAGTTTTCCCACGAGCTGTATCCAGGAAGTAAATTAATGGAGATATCTCATCTCCTAGAACTGGAAGGGACCTTGAAAGGTCATTGAGTCCAGCCCCCTGCCTTCACTAGCAGGACCAAGTACTGATTTTGCCCCAGATCCCCAAGTGGCCCCCTCAAGGATTGAACTCACAACCCTGGGTTTAGCAGGCCAATGCTCAAACCACTGAGCTATCCCTCCCCCCTTGATGAAGTGGCACACAGTGATGAAGAGCGCACACAGTCACTCCAGAAATGAAAACACTACAGGAATAAACCAGATTCAGTGAGCCCTAGCAGGCCTCTTTGGGATTTGCCAATCAGCATTCATCAACAGGAACGTATCACTTCCCCTTGCTTAACCGCAGGGCTTCCTCCAGTTGCTGGTACTGCTAGTGTAACAGGTGATTCTGCCAAAGGAATAATGCCCACGCCTTTCCTCTCTGCCTACTTGAAAGCCTGAACTGATGGCTTTCTCCCCATGCTACAGGTGGGTCAAGTTGAGGAACGGAGAGGGGACGTGACCGACCTGGGACAGCAGGCATCAGACCTCACTATACATACCCTCAGTAAGAGAGTCCCTGCTTCTGAGAACTTACAGTTTAAATAGACAGGCAAAGGGTGTGTGGGTAAACTGAGGCACAGACAGGGGACATGACTTGCTCAGCATCACCCAGCTGGTCAGTGGCAGAGGCAAGAATCCAATTCTCTCTCAGCTACACACCGCAGGGAAAGGCATTACAATAGCAGTGTAGATGTGGGAGACGCTGCTTGGGTGTGTACAGAGCTGGGTAGGACGTATACCCTTGGGGTTCAAGTGTGTAAGGCACTCTAGTGTGCGCACCCAAGCCGTTCCTCAGCATCTACATGGCTATTTATACCCAGGCTAGCCGGGCCTGCAGTGTCCCTGCTCACACGCCAATGTAAGTGTAGACGCGCCCTCAGACACACAGGACTTGGGATCAAGTTGGTTTTCCCCATGAATTAGCTATTCGGTGTCTTCTGCCCAGATGGACTGCCATATAGGGTGCTTCTGCGGTTCCCATCACCATAGCAACTGAGCAGGAGTGCCCCCAGAAATATTTCACATGGCCCAGGGCTCCCCGCCCCCTTCTCCCCGTGCTTGTAGCCACTCCGGAGGTTGACGTGACGTGTATAAGGCTGCGGGCGCCATTGCAGGGGAGTAACTTGCAACCGAGCATCCCCTGGGAAGGAGGGAAGTCATTTCCTCCCCCATTGGAGGGATCAAAGAGGTTGATTGTGAGATCTCCGGACACCTGAGAAGAGGGGGGAGTCTCCTACCACGCATAGCAGCTGCCCTCCAATACAGTGACCATTTCTCACAAGGCAGCACACCTGAAGGATACTGGGATACCTACCCACAATGCAACATGTTTAGGCCAAGCCAAGCCTGATGCTATGAGGATGCAACCCAGTGAGAACCCCCAAAATATCTGTGCCGATGGCCAACAAAACTATTCCCCAGGACAACTGTCCAGTGCAGACCCGGCCTGTGCAACTTGACACACATGGAGCCCACGACACAGCAGGGAATTGACCCTGGACCTTCCTAGTGTTAGTGTCTTAACCCCCCAGGCCATCCTTCCTGTCCTTGCAAGCCTCTCTAACCATCGCTTCCCCAAAACTATACCCATTTCGCTAGCTGTTTTCTTGGGTCCGCTCTGGCCCAAGGAGAGGTGGAATAGCGACCCAGCGTCTTGCCTGTTTCTTTCCGATGATTGTCCAGGTTTCACACATCTCCTAAGTACTGAACGACTCAGAGCTCCACGCTAGGGTTCGTTTGCTGTATAAGAAGTGCTCGGATCTAACTCTCCTTGTTTGTCTCTAGCCCACAGAGGAGTATTGGGGATTGACGCTGCCGTAATTTGTCACCGCCTAAATTCCTATCTGGTGATGGGAAAACGTGTCACCGTGGTAAAACCTCAGAAGATTGGGTGGGGAAAAAGGAGAAAGCTACAGGTCTGAATTCTCACTTACGGTCAGGTTTGGTCTGCACCAGGCTTTTTACCAGCATAATTCTGTTGGTCGGGGGCCTGTAGGAGTGATCCTTGACAGACACAGCTGTGCTGGCAGAAGGCCCTACTGTAGATACAGTTATACCTGCAAAACTGTGCTTTTACCAGTACAACTTGGTCTGCTCTGTGTGTGTGTGAGTGTGTGTGTGTATTTGGGATGGAGCGGGGAAGAAGTGCAGCTGGAATAAGCAATGCTGGTATAAATTGCATCCATCTATGAGGACTTTGCCAGTCTGGAGTGTAACTAAGAACTCGGGTCACGGGCTTTGTACCTTTGGATACATTGTGAGAAACAATGACTCTTACTCTAGCCACCTTTCATGCAGAAAGTATCTTACAATCGCATGAGACAACACCCCTGGGGAGTTGCACCTGTTGCCCAGGTGGGGAAACTGAGGCACTAATGCAACTTGCCCAAGGTCACGCAGCAAGTCAGTGGCAGAGCTGGGAAGAGAATCCAGCAGGCCTGTGGTCTCTCTGCTCAAGGTCCCCACGCTGCTTGCCTGCAGTAGCGGAGGAGACAGGCGAGAAGGCAGGATATAGAGGAAGAGTGAAGAGACTGAAAGGGGCACGCAAGTGTGATTTAACAGAATATGGCCGCAAGGGAAGAGTTCTGGAGCACATTAGCTCATCGTCCTCAGAGGTGAGGTGTGAGCAGTGGACTGGGAGCCAGGAACTCAGAGCTGTAATCCCAGCACTGACACCCACATGGTTGCAGGATCCTGGCCTCTGTGCCTCTATTTCCCCATGGGTGAGCCAGGGACGAGGACTCTGACCCCCAATCACAGCACGGGTTTAATTCAGATTTGCAAAGTCGTCTGAAATCAGAAAGGCCGATGTCAGTACCGTGAGTTAGTACGTAGCAAATGCGGTTATTAATAGGACAAGCTTGGGAGTCCAGAAGGAATCGAAAATAGTTCCTAGGTGATTTACAGGCTATGGTAAGCCCCAAGCTGCTCACATGGCCGTTCGGAACGTCACAGCAACTGTGGGAATAGGCTCAGATCCCCTGGCACCTAAATCGAGGCCCTGCCGTCTGAGTTAAAGGAGAGTCGCCACTAGGTGTTAGCAGTATAGGGGCTATGACCTACAGCAGAGCAGTTCTGATTCCACCCAACACACAGAGCACATGAAGAAGTGAAAGCACTGCAAAGCAGGCTACCCGTCAAAAGGGCATGTGGTCTAGGGAAGGCTTCCTAGCCTTGAAAATAAGCAGTTATAGGTTCAAGTCCCATTTGATTATTTATAGAAAGGGGTTAAAAACGCTCTGTCCGATGCTTTGCAGGGGACCAGAACAGTCCTTTCTGGCCTTAACATCTGTGCAATCGGATTTAAATAACTTCCATTCTGCTGCCACCTTGCAACCCTGCGCAGAATTCACCCTGCCTTAACCTTCTCTCGGCAGTGCCTTTTGCACTGAATAGCCCGTGTCCTTCAAAGCCTCGGTAGCGGGCACCGTGGAGGTTCCACTGGAGAGAACAATGGATACAGCCTTGAGCTTACAGGAGCGCCAGGGAAGAAGTGGAGACTGAGAAGGGTTGGAAGAAAGACTGAATTCGCAGCCCCTTTGCATGGCCAGAGCAATATAAGAACGGCCATACTGGATCAGACCAATGGTCCATCTAGTCCAGTACCCTGGGTCAAACAGTGGCCAGTAACAGAGCTTCAGGGGGAGTGTACAGAACAGGCAAATTTGGAGAGATCCACCCCGTCTTCCCCTCCCAGTTTCTGGCCGTCAGAGGTTTAGAGTGGCTGGAGCATGGGATTGCGTCCCTGATCCTCTTGGCTAATATCTTTTTAACTTATCTAGTTCTTTTTTGAACCCAGTTATGCTTTTGGGCATTACAATGTCCCATGGCAACGAGGTTAATTGTGCGTTGTGTGAAAAAGGACTTCCTCCTGTTTGTATTAAACCTGCTGCCTATTAATTTCCTCAACGAAAAACAGCCATAATTTGGGGAGAATGGGCCCAATTCTGATCTCACAGACACTGATTTTAAAAGGTTGCAACTCCACTGATTGTAGTGGAGTTATTCTCGATCACCATGGGGGTAACCGAGCTCGGACTCAGGCCTGAGGTTTCCTGCATGTGTAGCAACCTGCACGGAACTGTGGAGGGAGGAGCAGAGGCTGCAGGAGGGAAGAGTTTGGAGGAGGCACCTGGAAGTCAGTCTGTGTGCACATGGCTGGAATGCTAGCTGTAGCATTTTCGTGAGCAGCTCTCTTAAGAACAGTTTTAGAAACCTGGAGGCCTCTCATGTGTGTGGTACATGAAACAATGGAGATTTAAGGCCTTATTCTCGTTTATATTCAGGCCCCATTTACAATCCTCTGGCAGTATAAAGGAGCCTTCAAGAGGGTGGTGATGATAGTTGTACATTAAGGCCCCTAGAGAGGAAGGCTGTCCCAGCAGTTAAGGTGCAAGCTAGGACCTGAGAGAGCTGGGTTCAATTCCCTGCTCTTCCACGGACTCTGCGGGTAGCCTTGGGCAAGTCATTTAGCCCCTCTGTGCTTCTGTTCTCCCTGGGGCACAATGGGGATAACAGCTCTGCCCTGCCTCACAGAGATGTTGTGAGGATAAATACCTTGAAGATGGTGAGCTGCTCCAATATTACGGGGATGGGGCCAGTTACGCATCTTAGCCCCTGTTGCCAGAGGGGTGTCAAGGAGAATCAGGCCATAGACCTTGTCCACACCCAGGCTTAACTAAAGGTGGGGCTGTTTTAAAGTCAACTAGTGAAAACCCCGGTTTATAGCAATTTAGCTCAAGTCGATTTCTTGCCTGTGAAGCTATCACATGCTGCCGCCTCCAACTGATCAGGAACCCCCCTCAAATCCCCCTCATCTTCAATGGGCTGGCAGCTACAGAAGGCGGGCACCCCCAAGTCTTTCACTAGCGAGTGGGGTGAAGTTTGAGTTCCATTGGATTCGTACGTTTCGGGTACTGCAAATACCCCAGGGTTTTCAATGCCTGATCTGCCACAATCAGGGTGCATGCTTGAATTAAGGGAAAAGGAGCTGGGAAGGAGGCTCTCTTCACCAAAGCACCGATTCTCTGCCCCCCACTATCTTATCATTTGCACCAGTGCGAAATGCTACCATGCCGGAATGGAAGCATTTTGCCTCAGTGTCAAGTGACTCCATGTGTAGGTGCGGGGCAATGGAGATTCAGGCCCAGGTCTCACCCCCCACCTTTAGGTCAGTTTCCCCATTGCCCAAAAGAGCTCTGCACAAGAGACAGGTGTGTCCGGGAGGGAGCCAGGCAAGGAGCTGCTGGTTTTATAGGAAACCACCTGAAAGGCACAAGCGGCTTGAGCCGTTTATAGCCTTTCAGAGAAGTGCTTGGAAAGGGAAGTGACTCATCAGGAGCAGAGCAGGATGACTTCATGCATCCTGGGCTTGATTCATCAGTAGATGATATCTTGCCAGTCCAGCCTCTCCTTGCTTCCAAACCCTTTCTGTGTCCTAATTCACCTGTGGCCGGCTACCGCTAGATGGTTGCTAAACGGCCCCATGGCAGGCACTCGGAACATCATGGCAACGACGGGGATAGAACCCAGGCCCTCTAGCACAAGAGCCTGTCACCTGAGCGACAGGAGAATCCCCATCAGCTGGCAGCAGTAAATGGCCTATGACACACAGTGGAGCAGTGCTGGTTCCATCCAGCAAAGGACAGTGGCACAGGAGGGAGGAATGGCTCAGTGGTTTGAGCACTGGCCTGCTAAACCCAGGGTTGTGAGTTCAACACCTTGAGGGGGCCATTTAGGGATGGGGGGGAGTCTGTCAGTGACAGTACTTGGTCCTGCTAGTGAAGGCAGGGGACTGGACTTGATGACCTTTCAAGGTCCCTTCCAGTTCTATGAGATAGGAATATCTCCATATAGTAGAGTAGTATACATGCAATAGCATGATAATATGTTGAACAAATCTATGTTCAAAGCATTTTAAGTCCCCATAGCCTTTGCTGGAACTTAAAGAGAGAAGTGTGTTGGAGGTCAGAGATACACACAACTAGCAGCAGCTGGTGCCTGGTATCCACGGGTCTCAAAGCACTTTGCAAACATTAGCACATTAACCTTTGCATCCCCCCCCGCGAGAGGTCAGTATTATTCCCATTGCGCACACGGGGAAACTGAGGCACAGAACATTGCTGGGATTTGCCCAAGTCACCCAGTGACTGTGTGTAGAGCTGGGAGTAGTAGAACCCAGGAGTCCTGACTCACAGCCCTGTGCTCCAGCCACAAGCCCCTCCCCTTCCCAATTGCGGCAGAAGTAGTGACATCACTTGTTTCAATATTACTCACTTAAAGAAACCAGCATCACCTCTGTGCTTTGTGCACCAGGTCAGCTCAGAACAGGCTGCTGAAACCTGCCGGGGCAGGCAGATACCAAGGGGATGGGCACTGCTCAGACACCGGGGCTGCGTGGTGCAGGGGGAGGTTTACGTGGCAGAACTGTGTGGCTGCATTGAGCTGACTGGGCTAGCAAGGGGTTTTCCCCTCATCACAGCCCAGCTGGGGCATCCCCCCACTGATTTTCCCTCACACACACACACTCTGGGCCCCACACCCAGGCCAGTAATCAAGGCAGGGTTGCCAGTCCAGTGAAGCCAGAGAGAACCACATGGGCTGTCAGTGTCCAACAGCCTCCATAAAGTAACCCACCCACCCGCCCTGCTAGGACGCTCTCTAGGTCAGGGCATCTTTCCATTATAGATTTGTACATGTACCTAGCACACCCTGATCAGGCCGCTAGGCACTACCCCCCTCTCCCCACCCCAGACAACCACCACCACCAATGCCCATCACTTCCCCCCACCGACCCCCTGCAATGCACGTGGCCGTAAAGGACTCTTGCCTAAGTGAGCAGCCCTCTTCCCATCCCCCAGCATCCGAGCAGGTGCCATAAAGTCAAGGGGATGCCCTCCCTCCCCCCGATTCCGGATTCAGAGCCACCCACGCAGGCGGCTTTTTTCAAGTGGGATCATGGATGATGATTATTTGCATTGCAGTAGCGCCGGGAAGCCCCCATCTTGGCCCAAGATCCCACGGCGCTAGGTGCTGTACGAATACAGAACAAAACGACACCCCCTTGCCCCGCAGAGCTTGCAATCTAAACATGGGCCATGGAAGGGGGATGGGGAAGACAGAGTTAGACCAGCAGGATCCCCAGGGGAGCTGAGTCAGGGGGCTCTGGTTCCGGGCCATCTCCGGGTGGAGGAGAGAGCCGCTGAGACTGGTAATAACTCATCTCCCAGCCCAGGCTGGGCAGGTGCCTCCCAGGGATGGAAGCAGCGAAGCCCGGTTGCAAAGGAAGCCCAAGGAGGAAAGTTACCTTTGAAGAGATAATCATACTCATCGTCCTTGCCACGCATCCTGCCGCCCGCTCCCTAGGTGAGGCGTCCTCCCCGTGCACACCTGGGCTCTGGTCCCCCTGCCCCCAGACTCTGGGAAAGCTGATCTCAGCCCTCTGGGATTTCCTGGGCTGGGCCAGCAGGCCTCACCAAGCCTTCCCTGCACGCCCATTGGCCTGCTGCTCTCCGCCTCTCCTGCTCTGACTGGCCGGCGGGGCTGTCCCTCACTGGCCAGGCCGGCAAGGCACTCACCTGGCACAGGTATGCGGGGTGGGGCTTACATGATTTTTTTTTAAAGGAGCCGTGTCTCTTTTTTCCTCTCTCTTGGGTGTGATGGGACAGGGTCAGAAGGCAGATGAATGGGATGGGCGGAGCAGGGAGGCTGGCTCTCTCCCCTAGCTGGCAGCCTCTTTGAGGGAGAACTTGTAAAGCACACCCAGTGCCTGTCATATTCCTTTAACTCTTTGTCTTGAACATGCAGTCACACATGGGGGCGGGGGAGATGGGGTGAGGGTTTTTTTGTGTGACTATGTTAATAAAATGATCTGCCTGGCATGTGTATATGTGTGCACCACTGCCTCTGCTGGATGGAATCAGAACGGCTGTTCTGTGTGTCATAGACCCTTCACTGCCTGTGGATCTTCAGCTAGGAGGATCTTTGTTCTAGCCGTGATGGAGCAGCAGAGGTCAGCTGCCCCCTCCAAATGCACATGTGTTTGCTCAGACATGTGCATACCCACTCTCACTTGCACACTCATGTGCAGGCACATACACATTTATTCATAGAATCATAGGGTAAGAAGGGACCGCAAAGGTCATCTAGTCTAACCCTCTGCCAAGAGGCAGGATTTGTGTGTTCATTTGCACACTCACTCTCATGTTCACTCACTTGCATACTTGTGTGAATGTGTGCACGCTTTCCTTGCACACTTGTGCGGGTGCACTTGTACTCACTTGCACTCACATGGATGCACACTCACACTTGCACACTTGTGTGAATGCACGCACACTTGCTTTGCACCGTTGTGCAGGTGCACCTGTACTGGCTTGCACTCTGAGGATGCACACTCACACGTGCACACTCGTGCATGCACACACTCGTGTACACTCACATGCTCACACTCATACACATGCATGCTCAATCATACTCGTGTGCATATGTACGCATCTGTTTACACACGTGCATTCATGCTTGTGCGCACACACACACCCCGCGTGGCTCTCCCCCACACACCAAAGTTTTGGGTTTGTTCCAATTAGCCCCAAAATTTCAGCACAAGCTCTAACCCAGCTCCCCTGGGAAGCAGGGCCCCAGCGCTCAGCTCCGAGAGCCTTGCAGCTAATCTGACCAGACCTTCAGGTTGATGGCTCATCGGCGGCCCCTGAGGCTGATGTCATTAGCCAAGGTCCCTGCAGCTCTAGGGAGGGGCTGATTGACATGGCTGCTCCCTGGGAGGCGGGTCTGTATGCAGTGAACAACCTCTGGCCTCCCTTCCTCCCACCCCAGCCCATGACCTGCCAAGAAGGCAGTTCAGCCCCCCCCCCACCCCCGCAGACCAACACTAAGCAGCCCCCATGGGTGAGATACAGTCTCCCATCCCCCATCCCTTAGCGTAACCAGCTCCTCTTGGGCCACTAACAGGGCTAGAACCGAGGACTTTCAGGGCTCAAAGCAGGGTGCAGCAGCCAACCTATAAAACCTCTTCCATGGACCAGGCACTAGAGGGCAACAAAGAGACAAACTCTGAGCTACGACAGCCTTGGGGTCCTTAACTAGGACCCCCGGTTACCCAGAGCTCTGGGGGAACACCCATGACTTTCTGTGTAGCTGACCAGCAGGCTTTGAAGTCTGAGCTTAGAAAGTCCCGACATGGAGTACAAACTTGCAGCGGTCTCTGTGCAAATCATGCCCTCTGCACCCCGTTTCTCTCCTGAGGCATACGGAAGGGGTGGGGACAATGCAGTTTTCCCAGCCTTGGGAAAAGCCAGCCAGCCCACTGCCTGAGCCTCACTGCTGGGGTCCTCCGCACAGGAATGGCCCTGCTCCCCAGACATAGAATATCAGGGTTGGAAGAGACCTCAGGAGGTCATCTAGTCCAACCTGCTGCTCAAAGACAGATCCCCAGACAGATTTTTACCCAAGTTCCCTAAATCCAAGTTCCCTAAATGGCCCCCTCAAGGATTGAGCTCACAACCCTGGGTTTAGCAGGCCAATGCTCAAACCACTGAGCTATCTCTCCCCATATGAAGTCTCGCAGCGCTGCAGGGAAGTGATCTCCAGGGCCCTGTAGTGCCATAGTGCAGCACCAGCTGCAGGACACAGGGATGCTGCCTGCTAGTTTAGGACAGGACATGAAGGACGGGACTGTCTCCCGTTGAAATGGCCGGGGGCAGCGTTCCCTGGTTTGGATGGGGGCACTGGATGTTCTGGGCCTGGTTCTCCGTCCCAGTTAGGCCCCGCCAGGCCATGCTGGAAGTGCAAAGGGGGCTTAAAGTGGGTCGAAACAGCCCCCAAAGAATCCCCCCTGTGCGAGGGGCCTCCCCGTTCCATCGGAGTCAGGCCAGCGTCCGGCAGCGACACGGGGCACGACCCCTGGGCACTGGGACTGCAGGGGGCGAGGGGAAAGCACGAGCAGCGTGGTCGCTAATACTGTAGTGGACGGAGCCCAGCTCCGGAGTGGAAAAGGCAGGACATTTGCTCTGCCCCACCCCTGACTTACAGTGATGTTGCAAAACAGGATGGAGAACATTGCTCAAGTTTCCCTGCCGTTGTAGCAACCTGGCCTTCTAGCCCACTTTTCCTGCCAGCCTGGCCCTCTGCCTGCCATGCTGTGTGCGCTGTCCCCTCTGAGGGCAGTGCGGGGGGCCCAGGGCGAACCAGCTGTTGTCCCCGGCCTGGCTTCTCTAAGAACAGATGTTCAGAAAGGCTCAACACACCAAGCTGGGAACAGGGGCCAGAGACAGGTCGCTACCTCCAGTCCTGAACATTATCAGGGCCTGCTGTTAGCTCTGCCAAGAGAGAGTAAAGTCAGGGAACGTCTGCAGGTAGGAGTCTGGAATCAGGTGAGAAACTGAGGCAGGGTGACTGCTGTGCTGAGGCCCGGCCAGCCCTATGGGACTGACCCTGCTACCCTCCCTTTAAACTTGGATGATTCCATGTGTGATCTTTGCAGCCCGGCCCTCTCTCTGCCATTTAGACTTATAACAAGGCCTTGGGTTGACCCAGATCTCCTAGCGAACAGCTGTGGGGTAGCTGTGCTGAGACCAATGGAGTGATGCTGATATAAACCACCTGAGGATCGGCCCCACTTCTCAGAGCCCTGTGGGAGCTAATACAACAAAGGGAAAGCCGCTGAATTCTTCTCCCAGCCAGGGTGAGAGTCACCTCTCTGCACTGCTTTGAGCCTGTTTAGTTGGAGGGTAGGGTCGGGGTTGGGCTTTTCCTTAGACGAATTGCACGAACCGTCAGCGGAGATCAACTCTTGCTCCCCTTCAGCCCGTGGGCAGAGTTTCGTCACAAGGCAAAGTATGTATTTTCTTTCTTCTGCGTAGACCAAATGCAACTGGGAACCATGGAGAGGGAATAAATGAAGCCCCCCCACAATGGCTATAAAAAAATCTCGCTGGGGGAACCCAGGGCTGGAACAGCTGGGGGCTGGAATGGGTTGGAATGAGGGGCATCAGCAGAGCCAAATGAAATTAATGGGCAGCAGGTTTAAAACAAATAAAAGGAAGTTCTTCTTCATACAGCGCACAGTCAACCTGTGGAACTCCTTGCCTGAGGAGGTTGTGAAGGCTAGGACTATAACAGGGTTTAAAAGAGAACTGGATAAATTCATGGAGGTTAAGTCCATTAATAGCTATTAGCCAGGATGGGAAAGGAATGGTGTCCCTCGCCTCTGTTTGTCAGATGGTGGAGATGGACGGCAGGAGAGAGATCACTTGATCATTACCTGTTAGGTTCACTCCCTCTGGGGCACCTGGCATTGGCCACTGTCGGTAGACAGGATACTGGGCTAGATGGACCTTTGGTCTGACCCAGTATGGCCGTTCTTATGTTATGAGCCCAGGGGACGCAGAGGTGGGGCTACGGGTGAGGCCTGAGATGTGCTATCAGAGCTGTGTGCTGTGAAATCTCCCCACACGACCACCACCGCTGATGGAAGTAGAGTTACAGGGCCACTGCAGAGCTCACAGACACTTGGTCGTCCAGTCTGAAACCCCATATCTTGCAGGTTCACCCCACATCCTGCCCATTAACATCCCTGAGGAAAGGGAAGGGGAATGAAAAAGATGGAAAAATTAGATGAGATCCTAAAGGGAAACCCAGCAGGAATATGCAGGAAGTCAAGGTAGGCAGACCGCTGTCTTTGAAACGTTCTCTAAATGTTTTAATGTTTGGGTCAAGGTCCTATAGTCCATCGCATCACGCACACTCCCTCACCAGGGCTGCTCGTGAGACGATCTGTACAAAAAGATCCAGCCCCGCTCCAGCGATCATATAAATAATTCCCACTGAATTCAGACGTTCACAAGATGCTGCGGTTAGATTAACAGCAGGCAAAAGCCAGGTTTAGACACGAACGAGAGGCGTAACAGGGATTTAGTGTTTCTGTCTCAGCACAGAAACTGCCCCAGTGAGTTAAATTGCACCAGTGCAAATCCAGAGTCACCCCCCTCACTCCAACGGCGGTGGGCCGCGTTTGATCTCGGCTACCTTGGCACACACGGAGCCAGAGTCAACCCACTGGGCAGGTGTATATCGGCATAACTTGGCGGAGTTTTGCCAATTGACACCTGCTGAGACGTGGCCCACTGACGTCAGCGACGCTAGATTCTGGTGTCTGTGGATTTGCTCCACTGAAATCAGCACATGACTCCAGCTTCCCCAGAGATCACAATCCAGCCCAGGTCCCGTCAAGAGCTCAGACGTTCAACCATTAATTACAGGCAAGCCCCTCCTCCCCCCGCCACTTCCTTCTCTATAAACTGGATCCAATACCCATTGAACTTGGTGACATCAAGGGGCTTTGGGTCAAGTCCTTAGAAGCCAGAAGTCAGTCGCCCCATGTTCAGTGTATATTGATGGAAGGGATGATTTGGTGAGGTAGTCACAATTCCAACCGCCCCTCTGAAATCCAAGCCCTTCGTTGAGTTATTTTAACAGAGTTCCTCCCTCCATTTCACCCTCCCATCTCCAAGATCTCAGACCTTAAAGCAAGGCTGAAGTAGAAGTTAAGACTAATTAGGCAACCCACGCCCTAGAACTGGAGATGTCTGCTTTCTCTCTCTCCACTCCTGCATTGCCACTCTGTATAGGGCACAGTCATATTTTCAGAGGCTGTCTAGTCAGAGGAAGAGATTCTGTACCCAGGGGCGAGGACAGCGGGGTTGTACGGATCTCACTAGGTGAACGAACAGGTTATGGGAGACAGCAAAACGGACGGGATGTTTAAAGCGGCAGCATCTGGGCGAAAATCGTGGCTCCGATCCTGGAATCGGAGCCATGTGGCCGCACCCTCCACTGACTTCGACAGGGAGGGCCGGATTCTGAGCTCAGATGCAGCTGTGTGAATCTGGTGCAAGCCCCACTGAGCTGAGCGGCGTTGAGGCCAGATTCGGAGCGTGCGTGGATCCAATGGCAGGATCAGACCAATATATTGATCATATGTAAATGCCTTCCTTGAAACCTTACGGTTGCAGGAAGAGAGGAAGGACTGCCCAGCCGTTAGGGTGCGAGCCTGGAACTTGGGAGACCCAGGTTCAATTCCCAGCTCTGCCACCTGTGTGACCCTGGGCATGTCACCTAGTCTCCCTGTGCCTCGGTTTTCCCATGTGTACACTGGGGATAATAGCATAATAGCACTGCCCTATCCCACAGAGGGTTGTGAGGATAAATACATTAAAAAGATGCTCAGACACTGTGGTAATGGGATCAGGTAACTAAGATAGATGGGCGTGTTCCTATGGCTGATTCCCCCTCTGCTAGGGGAAAGTTTGGCCAGCCGACCCCTCCCCGCCCCAAGATTCCCCCTGCTGTGGCTTGGCAGACCCCAGGGGGCAGAGGTCTGGGTATGCAGCATCCCCTTCTCTAGTGGTGCTGCCTGCAGGGTGGGGCGTGGGTACTGGCTTTGCGGAGGGGGCGAAGGGACCGATCCATTGCAGACGTGTTTCTGTGGCCCAGCCCCGGCCTGGCTTGGTGCAGTTACGGGGCGTTGAGGGAGGGGACGGGCATTCCCCTGGTCAGAAAGCAGAGCGGACGGAGGGGCTCGTGCCTCCACGGCAAGTCCCGGGCCGGCTCCCGCCCTGCTCTCAGAGGCTCACGCAGCACGCTCGCTTCTCCTCCGGGGTCTGGGAGGCGCCGTGGGGGTTCTCGCTGGAGAGCGACACCTTGTTGTCCTGGGGGCTTCTCTGCTGCTGCTTCTGCACTTTGCTGAAAATGTCTGGAAGAGGGAGCGATAATAAGGGATCCTGGAGCGTTCCCCCTGGCCCAGGGTAACCCCCACCGGGTGGTGCTGTGTCCCCCCTGAGCCGGGGCTGGGCCACAGACAGAGGCTGGTGAACCTCCTACTGCCTTAACCAACCCAGCTGGCGCTATTAGCTGGACCAGCTCCTGCTTAAAGGGCTAGCGGTCCCTGCTGGGGCTTGGCATAATATGGGTAGATCTACAGGGCCTGCTAGGTTTTCACTGTGGTGCAGGCCAATAGAGAGAAATGAGCGGCCCTGATACAGCCTGTTTGCTAGGGTCCTATCTCCTCCCATTTCACTTTATTTACACAGACGTTTTGGGGCCCTCCCTAACCCCGCGCTCAGGGCTCTGGTACGACGGTAGAAAGCGAATACGGAAAAGTTATTTACTTGTTCCCGTCAGATAAAAACTAGGGGCCACCACATGAAATTAATGGGCAGCAGGTTTAAAACACAGCACGCAGTCAACCTGTGGAACTCCTTGCCTGAGGAGGTTGTGAAGGCTAGGACTGTAACAGGGTTTAAAAGAGAACTGGATAAATTCATGGAGGTTAAGTCCATTAATGGCTATTAGCCAGGATGGGCAAGGAATGGTGTCCCTAGCCTCTGTTTGTCAGAGGGTGGAGATGGATGGCAGGAGAGAGATCACTTATTGTCCCCATATTACGTCCGCCCCACATCAGCCCTGCTTCGGGGTGTTCTTTAGTCGTGTCCCCTTGAACCGTGGTGGAAACAGGCAGCATGAGGGTAACTCCTTGCCCAAACCTGCTCCCCAGCCTTCTCTCTCTCCAGAGTGTCCCACGGTGTTAGGAAAATCCCCTCTCTAGACCAGTTGGCCTAGTCGTTAACCTGCCCCCCTTGGTGCAGAGAGAAGCTCCAGGGGCAGACAAATGGGCTGGTTTGTCATGGCAGGAGGTGGGATACCGGATTCCACTCGGTCTCCTTAGCGCTCCCTGGTGGCGGGGCAGTTGTCACATGGCACCTTGAGCTCTTTCTATAGAGAGTTCACCCCCCTGGGTGCTTCTCCGTCAGCCATCCCCAGAGCATGCTCTGCTCAGAATCCAACCCCCCGACTCCACATTCCCCTGTCCCCGGCGCACCTCTCAGTATGGTCTCGAAGGCCTGCTCGACGTTCGTGGAGTCCAGCGCAGACGTCTCGATGAACAGCAGCCCCTTGTTTTCTGCAAGGACAGGGTCACGCAAGAGGCATGGGAACTGTGGTACCCTTTGGGGGTCCGGCTACCCGAGCATCCCCCTTCCTGCCAGAGCAGGGCAGGCCCTTGGCCCATCTAGCATGGCATCTCCCCCAGCAGAACGACACTGGGGCATCAGGGTCAGGGAGGGGAGAGCACCCCATAGTACAGCCCCCCCGGGGTCCTATCAATACTGAGTCAACAGGGAGAGCGCCCCCTACTGAGCCCCCACCTCCTTGCAGCGTGGCACCCCTTGGTCTATCACATTACGGACCCTGCTTAGCTCATGCGGTCCCAGCACCATGAGCTCTGGCTGGAACAGGAGGCTTTCAGGACGTGTTCTCGGGGAGGGGTAGCAGAACCCAGCGGGCGCTGGCTGTCTCGGGGTGGGTCCACCCGGGGAGGCGGCTCCATACCTGCAAACATCTTGGCCTCCTCGGTCGGCACCTCGCGGGCCTGGGCTAAGTCTGTCTTGTTGCCCACCAGCATGACGATGATGGTGGCCTCGGCGTGGTCATACAGCTCCTTCAGCCAGCGCTCCACCACGTTGTAGGTCTGGTGCTTGGTGATGTCGAAAACCAGGAGGGCGCCCACTGCTCCCCTGTAATACCTGCCGAGAGGGAGCGGGCGGCCTTCACCACCGGGTCTGACCGGAGCCTGTCACGGCCCCACCGCCTCCAGTGGGGTCAGACCTCTTTGGGTGTGTCTCCACTGCACACTAAGCCCAAGCTCTGACTCAGGATTGAGCCCAGATCTCTCTTCCGTCCGCACACAAATCCGTCTGACTCGGTCAGTGAGCCCTCAGGACCTAGGTCCAAGGAGTCTGCGAGGGGGGTGGGTCAGACAGACCCTGAGTCCTGCTGCACCTCGGGTCCAAGCCCTGTCAGTTTGCTGTGTGGATGCAGCTCAAGCCTCACACCTGAGTCAGAAGATTTGCGCAGGGCAGTGTGGACGCGTTAGCAGGGCTGTGAGACCTGGGTCCAGCAACTGTAAGCCCAGGTTTACAGTGCAATGTGGACGCTCAAGCACAGGCTTGGAAACCCGGAGTCCTCAAGGTCAGGTCCCACTGACCGTGGCTCACTATGCAGTGTAGACATACCCACAGTGCGCCTACCTATAACCCAGTACTGCTGCTCCAAGAGCCGGCCCACAGAGTGGCTAGCGCATCCCTGTCTTGCCCCCTCACTCCCTGTGGTTGAGCTACTAGGATAACGGCCTACTACTGCTGCCAAGCAGTGGAGTCACTCCTTTAACTCCACCGGTAGAGATCTGTGCTGTGCCTGTGAAGGGCTGGGGTTCAAATGCTGCCGGGCATCAGTCACGGTCAAAGAAACACCCTGGTGTCGCTGACTTTTCCCCCCTTCGTTTTCACAGTAGTGTCCTAAGCCCGTTTTGCACGCATGGAAATGACTCAGGAAGTGCAGGGCAATGGAGAATCTGGCCCTGCAGCTTCATTTGGGCGATAGACACTCTCCATCCCACCTGCTCTAGGGGTGCCATGACTCCTCTAAGCAGTGGGGCTCCAAACCAAGATCTTTGGCTCTAAATGCACAAGCATCTACCACCTGAGCTAAAAGAGGTGTTAGCTCAAAGACTGTAGCGGACTCATAAACCTCAGTGTGGCCCAACCGCTGGAGGGAGACCGTGAGTCACGCTGAGTATGGGCAGGTCAATACAATACAATAGCCCCCTGTGCCACCCCCGTGGAGTTCTGTGTTCAGAGGCGCCTGCCTCCCGTGGGGAGTCGCCCGCGCCTAGGAACCGCGGCCGCCATCGCCACCCCTCCCGCTGTTGCATCGAGTCGCGCGGCCCGCTTACGCTGAGGTGATGGCACGGTACCGCTCCAGCCCGGCGGTGTCCCAGATCTGTGCCTTCACCATGGCATTGCCCACCATGACGGTGCGGGTGGAGAACTCCACGCCGATGGTGGTGCGGCTGTCGTGGTTGAATTCATTGCGGGTGAAGCGCGAGAGCAGATTGGTCTTCCCCACGCCAGACTCTCCAATCAGAACCACTAGGGAGACAAGAGGGGAAACTCCTAGCAAAATGAGATGCAAATGGGACTTGTGCACCAGGGATATAATTCTGATCCTCCTAATCCAAAAGCACAGGAAGATGGAGAATCCTCATGAGCTGGGAGCAGTACAGGGCATATGACACCCAGTTCTGATTTCAGTAGAGAGCTATGGAACATGACTTTGACTGTAAGCTCTTTGGGACAGGGACTTTTGTTCTTCTTGTATTGCGCCTATCACAATGAGGCCCTGATCTACGACTAGAGCGTCTGGTGCTACCGCAGTATAAATAATCATACATACCAACCAGTCCATCATTGTTTTATTAACAATGTACTGAACTCTCTCATGGTGCACGATGCTGTACAAACGCAGAGGAATCATTATCCCCAAGGTGGCTGCAATGCAAATATTTTGGTGCCTGATTCTCCACTGCCTTGTGCCTCGTGCTGTCATCTACACCACCAAAAGTAGGCATTGTGT
Organism: Trachemys scripta elegans; assembly: GCF_013100865.1. Lineage (NCBI taxonomy): Eukaryota > Metazoa > Chordata > Testudines > Emydidae > Trachemys > Trachemys scripta. The sequence goes on from NC_048321.1 coordinate 9,576,910, forward strand.
GCTACCTAGGCAGAATCACCATTGTTCACTGGTGCAAATGATGACACAAATTGCAGGGAAATTGTGAGTTAGGCCAGTACTCTAGTGCAACAGACAACTGCTGCATCTAGGAACATAGCAATTGCCGCGTGAGAGCAGCTCATGTGTCCATTCAGTCCAGTATCCTGTCTCTGCATTAAGCAGTTATGGGAAAAACATGCCCGTAAAGAAAATTTCTTCCTAGCCCTCATCTGTTTTGTTTTTCCATATGCAAGGAGCAGATTTCAATCAGAATCAGATTAAGGAAACCAACCGAAAAAGAAAGAACAAAAGGAAAGTCCCTTATGAGAGAGAGCACAGAGTATACAGCTCCTCTAACAGTCTGCATGGAACTGACTTCACAACAGCTGCTGTCTCTGCATCCAGGGAGAGTTCTTAGAAATACGGTGGTGCAGGACACAGAAAACAAAAGTTTTCTAGCTACACGCACCATTGTAGCCACATGATACGGCTGCCAATGCTGTCCCAAGTTTCTCAATTTTACATCAACTCTTGAGATATTTGGGCGAGCTTAAAGTCCCAGCTGCTGGAGTCAGCTGACTTTGTGAATGTCAGCTTTCATCTAAAAAAACCAAGGACGTTTCTAGCCCTTGTGTTGGTGGAGAAAAACTAGAAAACGTGGAGCAAATGAATCCAGAAGACAAATAAAAAGAACCCCCCAAATTATTTATTTTTAAAATCTCAAGATTTTAAGCCAGTCATGATTTGGGGGGCCCAGCTCATGATTTTTGAATACTTGGGGTTGGTGATTCTGGATCACCCTAGACAACAATCACATTGTTTGCTGGAACTTTCATAAAATACTCCAAATTTCTTCTGCTCGGCTACAGTTTTCCTTCTTTTCATGCTACAGCCTCTTAACACACCTGTATTAAGCCAAAGTGAAAATACAACCTAAGAGCGCTTTCTCTCTGCCTCTCTATTCTAAACAGCAACCGAAAAACCTTTATGGAAGATTTGCCTTTTCTTATGTTGCTGTATCTTCTGATCTCTCTGTTTGGTGGAATGCACTTGAATTTTCTAGCACAGAGCCAGGAATGTGGCTTAGTATCTAGGGGTATGTGTACAGAGCAGAAAAATACCTGCAGCAGTGCGTCTCAGAGCCAGGGTCAAATGACTTGGGTTCATGCTGGGGGACTACAAATAGCAGTGTAGGCGTGCGGGCTCCAGATAGAGCCTGGGCTCTGAGACCACCCCTCCCCTCCGCCCCACAGGTCTTTTTTTGTGGTGTGGACACGCCCTATCGAGCTAAGGAACTTTTTCTGGCCCCCGTTACCTACCTGAGTGCCTCACAAGCTTTAATATGTTTATTCTCCCTCCTTGTGAGCCCGGGCACTGCTATTATCCCATTGTACAGGTGGGGAAACTGAGGCACTGACAGGCTAAGTGGAGGGATAGCTCAGTGGTTTGAGCATTGGCCTGCTAAACCCCGAGTTGTGAGTTCAATCCTTGAGGGGGCTATTTAGGGATCTGGGGCAAAAATCTGTCTGGGGATTAGCCCTGCTTTGAGTAGGGGGTTGGACTAGATGACCTCCTGAGGTCCCTTCCAACCCTGATATTCTATGATACATATAGCAAATAATCTGTGGAGCTGTACCAGTGCAAAGTGACTTGCCCAAGGTCACATAGGGAGTCTGGGGCAGAGGAGGGAATCCTAGAAATGCAGGGCTAGGACCTTGAGAAGTCATCAAGTCCAGTGCCCTGAGCTGAGGCAGAACCCAGTAAACCTAGACTGTCCCTGACAGGTTTTTGTCCAACCTGTTCTTAAAACCTCCAGGGATTGCAATTCCACAACCTCCCTTGGAAGCCTGTTCCAGAGGTTAACTACCCTGAGATTTAAAAGTTTTTCTAATGTCTAACCTAAATCTCTCTTACTACAGATTTAGTCAATTACTTATTGTCCTGCCCTCAGTGGACATAGAGAACAATTGATCAGAGTCCTCCTTATCACAGCCATTAATATATTGGAAGACTATCAGGTCCCACCTCAGACTTCTTTTCTTAAGACTAAACATGCCCAGTTTTTTTAACTTTTCCTCATAGGTCGGGTTTTCTAAACCTTTGATCATTTTTGTTGCTCTCCTCTGGGCTCCATCCAATTTGTCACGTTTCCTAAAGTGCTGGACACAGGACTCCAGCTGAGACCGCACCAGTGCTAAGCAGAGCAGGACAATTCCCTCCCGTGTCTTACCTACGATGCTCCTGTTAATATACCCCAGAATTCTATTGGTCTTTTTCAGTCTGACCTCCAGCACAACACAGTCCATAGAATTGAACCCAAGAGCCAGGATAGTTTCTGAGTAACTGGCCCACCAGCTGGGAATAGGCGGTAACAGCTGGGCAGGGCTAGTCCTAGAGGTGACTCCCTAGGCAAATAGGTTTTGGCTGTTGGCTTTCTAACAAATCGAATCCTCCATCTTTTTTTCCTTTCCCTCCTAAGCCTTCCCCGGACTGACCCCATCTGGCCTCCACTCCCCACTCCCTACAGTGAGGGATTTGTCTTCATGTCAGCCTGCCTCCTCCTGCAGTTGGCGCTTTGCGAATGGGCCCCCTAAGTGTGTGCATGTGTGTGTGTCTTTTGTCCAGATGGCTTATGTAGTACATATTCCACCCAGGTGGCAATGGAGACCGTCTCCACCCTGTTTCAAGCCACCCTGCAGCGTATCTGATCTGTGTCCGCTCTGTTTGCAAAGCAAGCCGGTAGCTCTGATCTTCTGCTCCCTGGGGAAGGGGGACAGCTAACCCTGCAGTGACAGCTTGAAACCTGGCTGAAGAATCCCATCTGAGCTTGCCTGTGCCTTGATACTGTCAGGCTGTGTGGCTCGCTCACGCAGGTGTGGCAGGCGGCAGCGTGTGCAAAGTCTGCACAAACACAAGCCTTCCCGCGCCGTCGCAGCTGTGTGAGTGGGACATTAAAGGGCCAAGCAGCCGTTTGTCTCCCTGGCTTTGTTCTGAAAAGGACACTGCCAGCTTAAAATGCACGTAGCTAATCTGTGGCTGCCTAGGATGTGGAACTTCACGGTGACCCGGGGGACAGAACTCAGATTCCCCCTGCTTCAAAAGTTCAGGCCCCTAGCACCCAAGCTAAAGGCAACTCCTCATTAGCACCTGGCAATATAGGGCCTGTGACACACAGTTGAGCTGTTCTGATTCCATTCAGTGAGGGCAGTGACACATACCAGAGAGGCAGTGTTATCCAGTGTCTACAGCACTGGACTGGGAAGCAGGAGATCTGGGTTCTTGGCCCAACTTTGCTGGTGCCCTTGCCCAAGACACCCGCCTTGTTCTGTTTCCCCTTCAACTATCTTGCTTTAAGCTCTGCCTGGCAAGGGCTGTCTCTTATTATATTTATGTACAGCACCTAATGTACTGTAGTACAAGTGATGACACACACACCGGCCAGGTCATTATAATATTTCTAAACCCTAAATTGCTTTACCTACAATGCTAATGACAACTCCCAAGATTACTGAAGCAGAATGACTTTTAAATGTACTTTCCCCATTTAAGCTGTTTGGACAATGTTTATGTTTTGCATTCCACTCAGCTGTGTTGGTCCAGTTTGCTTTTCTTTGCCTCTCCTGCACTGTCACAATTCCCCACCAAAACAGTTTTCCCCACCATCATCAGCACTTAATTCCTGAGTCCTACAGAACCCCTGGACCATACGAGGCAGCACCAGAGCTGGGAAAACCTTCCTGACCCTGGAACCAGACAACACAAAATGAAATAACAAGAATGTAAATTACACCTCAGTTGGGATTTGAACCGGCTCAAGACCATTCAGAAGCTGAAGCTAATGCAAAATGCTACAGCCTATTTATTAAGGGGAGTTGCACATTGGGAGCCCATCAGTCCATGTTCCATGACTCCCAAAAAGCTTCTGGGTGGAATTCAAGGTGTTGGCTTTCACTAGGGAGGATCAAACATTTTCCATCCAAGCCGCTTTTCTCCAGTAAGTTGGGGTTTTCCATTAAACAAAAATTTTCACAGGAAGTGTTTAATTTCCTCAAAAAATGTTGATTTTTTTTTCTTGTTGGAAAAGCAAAAAATAAAAAATAGAATCTTTGGGCAAAATCCAAAACTGTTTCAGTTTTGTACAACATTCTTTCAAATGTTCATCTGAAAGTGTTGAGGATTTTGTTGTTTGTGCCTGTTTACCATGGAAGGCCCCGTCCCATCCCCCCCAACATTGTCCGGCTAGCTCTAGTTTTAGCCTATCAAGCCCTGAAAGGTTTGGGATCTGGTTGCCAGAGCAGCTGTCCTTCTCCCAGTGAAACATGGGCACACAGAACCGGCTAGAAAACAGTAAACATTTCTTCAAAATATTTCAAATTTTTTTTAATGTAAAAAATTTTTCCCGGCAAGTAAAATTTTGGTTAAAAAAATTTATTTTTTTTCCAGAAAACCAAAACCCACTTTCCTTTTGGGGGAAAATGAATGTGTTTTCGGTTTTTAACAAATGCAATCCGGTCGAGCTTTTTTTTCAATGCAAGTTACTGAACGCGGCCTCGGCCAGGTTAGAATAAACTGTCCCTAGAGGGGTGCAATCCCGTCAGGCCCTGATCCTCTCGCTGGGCATTACGCTGTGGGGGCATTATTATGTTTTGTATTACGGGAGCACCTGGAGGCTCGTACCAAAACTGAGGCTCCAGTGTGATGGGGCCTGTGACTACACATAGCAAGAAACAGTCCCTTGCCCCTTATGGGGCCTGAGAAGCACAGACTAGCCACAGCATGGGGCATTCTGGTCACACCCCTGAGCCACTGTCTATAGCCCTTACCTCAGCTCCACACCAGCTGGGGCAGCCCCATGTGCAGGCAGGATCCTTACGGGGCTATTTCCACCCGTTATGGCTACCAGCTCCCCATTCGCCACTGCTCTCCACCTCGTGCAGGCGTTTGCACCGGGGTGACCCGTTCGGATTCGGTAGCACTTTGCATGGATGTAACTGAACACTCGCGGTGCAGTGTGAAGGAGAATCAGCCCCCAGGGTGTTCAGTCCGGACATCCATCAGGATCCCTGCAAATCCCTGGGGAGCTGGGTTGCCAGAAGCCCACGTACCTCCACAGCGACCTCAGTGCCCTCCCTCCGTCCCACTCCACTGGTTCCCCAGCAGTGTCCCCACTGTAAGGCCACATCCGATTGGCCCACCCATCCAGCTAGGTCAGTACCTAATGCTTAAGAGGGAGGTGTCAAACCCCCTGACTGCACCCCACCATGCAGTTGTCGGCCCAGGCACTGAGCTGGGCTGTGGATTTAATGACAGGATGCTCGGTGGGTTCCCAAAGCCAGTCACAACCTTGCAGTGACTGTGGGGGGAGTGGCAGAGGGGCTCATCTGACCCAAATTCCTGGTGCATCTGCACTGACTTCACTGGGGCTTATACCCAGGCGTGGTGGGATTTGCCCTCAAAGATCCACCGCCAAGGACTCCCCACTACCACAAGAGAGAGACCCAGCTGCCCTTCTGGATGGCTGCTTCCCCTCCACCCCTTGCTGGCGCTACGTGCCCCAGCCCACCGCCGCCGCTCCATCTGGCCTCCAGCACCCAGCCCACATCCCATCCATCTTCTGCCCCCCCTGCCCCGGGCCCCCAATTCCACCTCTTTCAAAAGGCAGAACCAGCCCGTTGCAGAACACGCAGCCCAGCCTGAAATCAGCCACGGAAAGGGGGTACCAATAAAACTCACCCTTAAAGACAAAGTTATAGTCCTCCTCCGCCGTCCCCATCTCTCCCAGCCACACCTGGCCCCCTCCGGCTTGGGTTCCTCCTCTCAGTCTTCACCTGCTTCCTTAGGAGCCAGGGTGTGGGGGGGTTTTTTAGGGTTTTTTTCTTGCCACGATCTGATAAACCAGGAAGGCGGAGGACAAAATTTCCTCCCAAGACAGGGAAGTTGAAAGCGATTGGGAGGAGAGTTGCCAAACGAGGGGAGGAGACCCACAGGGCCAAGTTCCCTTTGCTGCACCAGCCAAACAAACAAAAAATAGCCAGCCCTGTGCTTCTTAGGCCTCTTTTCGAAGGGGCCGGGCGGGGAGTAGATCCTTGCTAGGCAGGTTGAAGGTGCAGCTCTGCTGGGTGGCTGACTCAATGGGGTGTGACCTGGGTGTCGCCATACAGGTTTGTCAGGTAGTGCTCACCGCCCCCACCAGTGTCACATGGCTGTTGAACACACCCACGCACGCTGCCTCTGCTTGTGTTCATGCTGGACTAGGCCGGGGTGCCAACTGTGGTCGGACACAATCCCGGGGGTTTCACCGCAGGACGTAATCTCGAACGAAAGATTCAGCTTTAATTCCTGGGCACTCCAGGGCAATCCTGGAGGCTTGGCAACCCTAGGAGTGTAGGGCCTGATCCTGCACTTTCTTTGCTCTCCCGTGGAAGTGCCCACGACTTGCAAACTGGCCCAGGCTGCAGAAGCCACAGGCACTGTGTTTTAGTGATGAGCTGGCATGTTAGACCCCTCACCCGCCCGCCACAGGACCTCCTGGCCAAAGTGCAAGCTGCAGGAGGCCAGAGAACAGGGAGTGGGAGGCTGAGGATGGAGAGAGGAGCATTGTGCAGTTTGAACCAACTCTGCTGCTCTGGGGACAAGTGCCTTAGCTGCTTCTCTACGTACCGCTGGCTCAGCTCCCCTCGCAACAGCAAGTGCCTGGCTAGTGGCTGATGCCCGGGACTGACTCCAGTGTGAAAAGCCCTAGCCCCGACTGCGTGAGCTTCGCTCTGTAGGCAGGGGCTGTAGCAGAGGCCTGTCCGCTGTGGCTAGGGCAGAGAGAGAGGCCCATCACACACTCTGCACTGTTTTTTTTCCTGGAGCACTCCTTGGAGGAGCAGAGAGCCAAGGGGATGTTTATATCACATGAGACAAATGACTTGAGTATTTGGGAGGAGAAGGGATGAGCTGACAATAAGATTCTGGCCAAGGTTGACAAGAAGGGAGGGAAAGAGGGTCCAATTGTACCAGGGCTCCTAGCTCAGGGAGCCCCCAAATACCTGTATAAATAAAGTGAAATGGGAGGGACCCCAAGGAACACAATGTACTTGGGCCCCAAATTTCTCTTGCTGCCCTGCAGACGGTCCCCCTGATACTGCTAAAGTGAACACAAGGAGCCTGAGGGAGGCATTCTCTATCATCAGTATTTGTATGACTATAGCACCGAACTGTCTCCATTGAGATCTAGGCCCCGCAGTGCAGGGTGCTGTACATAGACACAGTGAGAGACACTCTGTCTTTAGAGAGTTTACAATCAAAACAGAGGCACGAAGGTGGGACGGGGAGTGATTTCCCTCATGGTTAACAGCGGAGCTGGAAATAAAACCCAGCTCACCAGAGTCCTAGGCCAGTGCTCAATCCACTAGGCCAGGCTCTCCTCTCACACACATGGAGTGTAATTGCATCAGCATCTGCTCTGGGAACTGGTAGAGGAGAACTGGGAAGCCCTCTAGAGAGGTTGATGGGAAAGGATTTAAACCCAGGTGTGTTGGTGGGGAACCCCCAATATATTTGTGGATCATTAAGCGAAGGGGTTTCTGAGCTCCTAGTCTTAGAGCCACTATAATCCAGACAGCTGGCGCCCCAGAGCAGTGGCTGCAAAAGAATCCACCATAGGCTCTTAGAGGAGGGAGGGGGCATGACAGAGCCAACAAAGGCCTTATTCTGTGATTGGGACCACACCTCTTTACTGGTGGGTGGAGAGCTGTGTGTGCTAATGCCACCGCCTACAAATGCAGGTGAACATTCAGCAGGGATGGGAGAGGCCAGGCTCAAGCAGGAGAAACCAGACGCATTAGGGGATTAACGCTGCTCAGCACCGACGCCACGCTCCAGCAAGCCACTGAATGTCCGTGCAGTGGGTGTGACACAAAGTCCCGTGGGCTGATTCTCAGTTGCACTAAGGCTCTTTTACCCTGCTCCGGCACTCCACTCCACTGCAGTGGCTGGCAACGCTCCCATTGGCCTCACTTGGGCCAGCTTTTCCTTCTGTAACTATAGCCCAGATTTTTCTCCTGCCAATCTCAAAGTGCTGTACAAAGGAGGCCAGTATCATTATTCCCATTTTACAGACAAAGAAACTGAGGCACAGAGCAGGCAAATGACTTGCCCAAGGTCACCCAGCAGGCCAGAGGCGGGAATAGAATTCATGGCTCCTGACTTTCTGTCCAGTGCACTATCCACTAGTGGCTCCCCCTTAGCTCTCAGGTAGCAAATGTCCTTCTATGTCCAATCATTTGTACTGATGGGAGGGAAGGGGGGGACGACACAGGGTGTGTGAATTGGCGCGTGCTCTCCTGTGTTGCACTCGCTCTGCCCTGTGTACACCCTGCTGGTGTGAACTAAAGGGTACCTAGTTCGTACTGATGTAGTCTTGTGTCAGACAGGACAGGCAGAACATACCCCTGAGGTCCTTGGCGTGACCCAAGCCTGCAGCCTGAGCACAGCGCTAGATTAATTTGCTACTTTCACTTTAAAAACCACCAGGCCAGATTTGCCAGCTGCTGGTGTAGATCCAGAGTGATGCCAGTGACTCACTCCAGATTTACACCGGTGTTACTGGCAGCAGAATCTGCCCCTGTGCATTTTGTGTTAGACTATGAAAGTTGTGTTCCTTATCCTCTGCTGCCATCATGTGAGCAACAGAGGGAAAAACTAGACATCACAGCAACCCCTGAATCCTCAGAGGAGTTAACTCCCTGCTCCAGGTCAACTTGTTCAGAAATCCACCTCCAGCAGTGACCCGCACCAGCTGCATCAGAGGAAGATGCAAGAACCTCCTTTCTCCCCCACCAATGGGCAGCTATGGGATAATCTGCCCCCAGGCCCTTGAAGAGCTCCTCCCACTCCCTCATTGTTAGAGACTGATTGAAGCCTTGAGGCGAAGGCTTTGCACTGTAGACGGGCTCGATCAGTCTTAACTATTCTAACTGAGTCTCTTGCGCATGACATGTGAGTCAGGCCGCGTAACGTACTAGAGCACAGTTACTAGAGCGCTGACCTCAGTACAAGGGCCTATGTAAGGGTAGTCCCTCTTTGCTAAATTCTTGCCCTCTGTATGATCTTGTGGCAGAGAGTTCCAAAGTCTAATTACACAGCTGGAGCCTGCACCTTGTTAAAAATATATATATTAACACCACGATCAGCTCAGGAGAGGGGAATATTGCTCAAGAGGGCTGCAGCCGAAATCTGTCCCACTGGCTGAGCCGGGCTACTCCATCCAGTCACTGCCTCTGATGGACAGAGCCTAGGATCACAGACACGATGCCGCTCGGAGGTTGGGTGGAGATCCAGATTGACAGGCTTCAGCTGTTACACCACCCTCCTCAGATTTCAGCCCCCATCCACCACGCGCTGATACATCCATCAGTCTGTAGCTTAGGGACACAGCTGCTGCAGGAGCCCAGCCTAGGTTTAGATCAGGCCTTAGACACCTGCCCTTGTTTGCATATCAGAATGGGAGTGTGTAGACCAGTGGTTCTCAACCAGGGGGACACGTACCCTTGAGGGTATGCAGAGGTCTTCCGGGGGTACATCAACTCATCTAGAGATTTGCCTCGTTTTACAACAGGCTACAGAAAAAGCCCTAGCGAAGTCAGTGCAAACTAACATTTCATATAGAGCAGTGTAAACAAGTCATTGTATACTATACACAGGAAATGTAAGTACAATATTTATATTCCAAGTGATTTATTTTATAAGTAGATGGTAGAGGAGAAAGTCAGCAATAGTGCGCTGTGACACTTTTGTGTTTTGCTGTCTGATTTTGTAAGCTCATAGTTTTTAAGTGAAGTGAAACTTGGGGGTACACAAGACAAAGCAGACTCCTGAAAGGGATACAGTTGTCTGGAAAGGCTGAGAGCCACTGGTGTAGACTAGAGCTGGTCAGGAGTACTCAAAAATCACAAAACGCCCATTTATCAAAGACAAATTGTGGGGAAAGGTTGATTGGGCCAAATCTCACTTCAAAAGAATGCTGAGAAGAGTTTCAGAGGGGTCAGGACGCTCCATTTTGATTTTTTTTTTGTAAATGAAAAGTTCTGTTTGAGTCAAAATAACTGTTGCAAAAGTTAACATAGTAAAATAAATAAATAAATAAAGGTTGAAATAGACAAAATGTTGCCATTGCCCCACCTGAAATTTGTTTGCAGATTTTTCAGTTCACAGCAACTTGCAGGATTTTTAACTTTTCCATCCCAATTTGCCATGGGAAAAAGTTTTGAATGTCATCCTAGGACAGGAGACCTGTTTCTGACCCAGCTCTCGTACAGGCCCATGCGCCTCTCCTTTTCTTAACCACCTCCTTCACAGACTCCACTTTCCAGCTCTTTTTAACCTCTTGAGCCTGGTCTACACAAAAAACTTAGGTCAACCCAGCTGCACCCCCGAGTGACGTAATTAAGCCAACCCAACCCCTGGTGTAGACAGTGCTAGGTTATGACGACAGGAGAATCCTGCCCATCAGCGTACATTGTGTCTACACTGCAATGGCGCAGCTGTAGCGTTTCAAGTGTAGAAGAGCCCTAGGATGAAAGTCCCCAGCCCCTTCCTCATCTGAAAGAGGCGAGCCAGGACTCAAGTGTTAAATACTCAGTTTTATTTTTCTTTTTAACTATATATAAAAAAGGCCCCAGGTGCCCTCCACTGCTGTCAGCTGGTTTTCAGTGTGATGCCAATGCCTGGATTGCCCATGGAACCATTCACGTGCCCACTTCACCGGTTCTCCGTTATAAGAGCTTTTGGGGGAAGGGTTCTTTGCCCTTGAGCTGTGGCGGCCCCATTCATCCTCCGCTCTGCCCCGCCGTAGTTTGTTCAGGATGCTGCCACTTGCGTGAGCGGTTCTTCCAGATACTGGACAAGGGCCTGGGCCTGGGAACGGATTATTATACAGCACAGTGAGACGAGCATTAGTGAATGGGTAATAAGCCACGCTCAGCCTTGACTACAGCCGAACTGCTCAGAGGTAGGGAAATATCATCCCAATTTTACAGTGGGGAAACTGAGGCAAACAGCCTGCCTGGGGGTACAGTGGCCCAGAATTGGGACTGTTGCGCTAGGTGCTGTACAGACACAAAAGACAACCCAGGCCCTACCCTGAAGTCACACGGATTTTGTAGGCCGTTATAAAATCTAGGCTATATACCACGGATCCCACATTCACTAAGCTCTGGTAGTTTAGAGGCCTTAAAATGTAAGTGCAACTTGTTCCCAATTTTAGGCTCCCCCTTTGCTAGATTGGGGTTAAGGGGCCTTTGGGTAAAGTGAGAATGAGGCCCTTTGGTTCCCCAAAACTTCATCTAGGTCCCCCCCCCATGCCATTCTACAAACCCCCCCCGTTCCCCCAACATCAGTTAGAAATCCGCTCATCCTATGCAGAGCTCACTAATCCACTTTTCAAACCGCAGCTACACAGCCGGCTACCAGCAGCCCCTTCCCTCCCCTCAGATGAGATCAGTCAGCGCAGCATCACCTTGGCTTTCAGCATCCCAAATCCAACGGTCTCTTTTGCATACATGCACAGCAAGAGATTTGCCACCCGGGTGATAGCAACACGGCCCTCCTGCAAAGGGGGAAGAAAAATGCATTTGATTGATAAGGTTTGCAGAATTCTGCCCTCGCACCCCATGTCCCAGGGTCCATAGGTACCCTAGAATAGCCATTTTGACCTTCTGCTTTTAGAGTCAAGATACTGGGGCCCTGGATTCTCTTCCCAGTTCTGCCACTGGCCTACTGGGTGACCTCAGAAACCCTCTGTAAGACTGGAGACTGTGAATGGCTGAGAGATCTACTGATGCTTCAGAGCTAGGTAACACGGTCCTACTGCCCTGCACACGGTGTTCAAAACAATTGTACAATGTTATCCAATCGGACTGTCCAGTCACACTTGAAAGTCTAGATCATTCTTAAAAAGCAAGGCATTTGCTCTGAAATAAACCCTTTCAACTGTGTGGGGGTGGGGAGAGGGGCATGGCAACCTTCTTAAAGTTTTGGCTTTCGATAACTTGCATTCTTATAGCACGTTCCATTATAGGATCTCGGAGCACTTAATTTCAACCTCCACTCCACCCCATGAAGCAGCTATTAGCCTTGTTTTACACCTGGGGAAACTGAGGCAGAAAGAGGCAGTTGCCCAATGTGAGTCGATGGCAGAGCTGGGAACAGGAGTCTGTAGTCTTGTGTTCTAATTCCACACTTGTTTCAGGGATCTATGGGTTAAACTGGGAAGAGTAGAGACCTGCAGCTCCCCTCCTGCAGAGAAACTCAGCCTTCCATATAGGAATTCAGCCCTTGCCCCATTCCTCCCCCCCCCCAAATGTACCATGCAGTCCATAAGGATGAATTTCAGATTATCCTCGTTGAAAGCCTGGTGACCGTTCTTGTCATAGGCCACCCAAATGTTACTGGCAATGGCCGCAGTGACCCTGGCATCTGTGTCTCCATAACCAGAATACGCGAGCAGAGACCCCTCATTGTTCAGAAGCCTACGAAGGAGAGAGGAGGAGAATTTGAGCCAAACGCCCACAGGGCTTTACACCACGTCTGCTTAGGCAGGGGCTTTATTCATAGGGGTTTCTATGATGCTCCATCGCCTTAGTACCCGATCAGACAGATCATGCACTGACCCTCCTGACACAGGTCTCACCCTCCTTTTACTGAGAAGGAATCTGAGGCTCAAGGTGAAGTGACATGCCCAAGGTCAGACGGGGAGGCAGTGGCAGAGCTTCTCCTTTATCCACCAAACCATCCTTCCTCCCTAGCAGGGGTGCTCTTTTTCCATGGGTGCAGCTACTAGGAAGAAGAAGGAGTTAAGGGGGAATGGACCCCCCCCCAATTTTTTACCATCTAGTGGATATTTCTCTGGATTCAGCCACAGCAGTTGTGCAAGCTCAGGATTTCCCACCCCCAGTTCTCATATGGCTGGAACTCTGCCCACCCTCAAACTCCACCCCTGTCTACAGTGGGAAGGGGTGTATTAAACACCATATTTACACAGATCCCACTGTTACCCAGTCCCATTTCTTTGCACTGGTGTAGCTGCCCTCATGCAAAGTCCCAGTATGGCTGGCCTAAGCAAGGAACACAGACAACGGTCATGCGATGATACCGAAGTGCGCTGCAACGGTGTCCCTCAACAGGGAGAATACTAGTAATCTGTTCTCCAAGTCCCCTCCCCACAATGCCTTTTGGTGGGGGGATGAGTATTCCTTATTGGGGTGCACTGGACTGCCCCCTCTTCCCCACTGCTTTCAGGTAGGTTGTATTGCACAATTCCTTGTGTATGTGTGTGTGGCGGGGGGACGAGACGAACATTGAGATGTCCCTGTTCCTACCTGGGCACCGAGTGTATGTGTGTGTGCGGGGGGGGGGGGGGGGGGGGGGGGGGGGGGGAACCCTTTGCCCCGGGGGGGGGGGGGCACTAATCCTTAATGGGACCACTGATCTCGCCACAATACTTTAGGGTAAAGGTTCCCTGACCCATACCCAGCCACCCCACACTCCTCCCCCAAACACCTTTATACTCACAGGGTGCTCTGGACCCCTCCAGTGTTGGCCTGGCTCAGGACCTGGGTAAGGGCCTTGGGGCGCAGCATGGTCGCAACAGACCCTCTCTCCTCCCTGTGGTGGTGGAAACACACAGCTCAGAGCTCCTACTTCCCCATCAGCTGATCAACCCATGCCGGGGACCTCAGCCCAGAGCATGCTGGGAGTTGTAGTTCCTGGCCAGGACTTTGCATAGTCAGGCCCAGGTGGAAGGACATGGCATTTCATTCACACAGATTGCTGTGTAATTTCTCTGTACGTTACACACATACAGCTCGTTCTATACACCAAAGGGGCCCAATCCTTAGCCGTTCGCACAGCAGTATGTGATCGCCTGTAATCTCACTACAGGAAACAAACATAGCATTTACTGACATACAAGCTACAAACAGTTAACACTGATCATGGAGGCAACTCACACTATTTGGGGTTTAAAAAACAACCCCCACCATCCCCAGCTCCTGGAGTCAGGTGAATCTCAGCTTTTGTTAAAACAAAGTTTCTAGCCTTCATGTTTGCAGCTTAGCAAATCCCAAGCATTTAAAAAAAGAAAGAAAGAAACTCATGGGCCAGACCCTGAGAAGTTATAATAGATGTTGGGTTCTTTTTATTGGCTTTCTGTGTTTTGAGCCTTTAGGAACACCCAGGTCACATTTTCAAGTTTTTTTCCCCAAAACCATGAGATCCATATCTATGTGTGATTCTCACATGACTCCAGGAGCTTGCACTTTAAGTCAGACACCAAATATGGCAAGACTTATGATTTAAAAAAAAAAATCTAGTTTGGTAACATTGCAGTTGCAAAGAAAAGATTAAAAGCATGACATCTAAAGACTCAGAAAAAAAGAAGTAAATGTGTTATTTTTGGAGGAGCTTATGCGTAAGCCAATCTCATGGCTTTTGGGGGGAGCTCACTCATGATTTCAATCATTTGGGGGGGTAACACTGCTGCCTCATCCATGCCATTTTCCCTACTGCTGTCCTATCAGTTCATAATTTTCCCTACTACTACCCCAGGTACCCCAAAATCCTGTGGGACCAGTGGAAGAAAAGTCTAGGTGGCTGGATGAGTTAACTGGGAAACTTTTGTCTTCTTAGCACTGCACCTTTTAACAGCAGAGAATTCTGGATCTACACAAGGGCACCTGTCAGTCTATGAGACAGCAGGTTACTGCCAGTCACATTTCTTGCCAAACGTAGAAATACAGCAGTTTTCACTCCACCACTGTGATCAAGGGGGGACAATAAAAATGCAGTGGCCCTTCTTCAGGTTTCCAGAGGCACACACATCCCATTTTATACCCAAATGGTGACTTTATTCTTTTTTAAAAGACTAGAAGAGCTCAGCTGGGCTGGACACAGGCAGACACGTTACAGTAACACCTCAGAGCTCCAATCATGGAGCAGGATCGATGCTATAGCACCTCAAAGACTTTATGACTTAAATAAGTCCAGCTATAAATATCCCAGCCAAAGCTAGTCACTTTGACAAAGTCTGCCCCCAGCTGAGAGTGCTGAATATCAGGGGATTGGGATGGGGAGGGAAGGGGAACTAACTTCACACAAACTCTGCTTTAACAACATTGTACCCACAATATAACTACATTTGTAGCACAGGTACCCCCTAAAATCAAGAATCAAATAACTAATTAAGTCACTTTTACACTGCTACTTACATTAAGAGATTCATTTTCTATCAAAATACTAGAGTCACCCTCCTTCTACATTCACTTTCCCCAGGAGCACCACACAGCAGGGCTTTTTATAGTTCCTCTACACCAGCAAACTAGTGTGGGTATGTGGGAGGAGCCTTTCAACCCTCCCTTTATAGCTAATTAGAGTGGGACTCGGGGATTCCCTGCTCTGCCATAGACTTCCTGTGTGACCTTGGGGAAATCATTTAATCTTTCTATGCCTCAGTTCCCCATGTGTAAAAAATGGGGACAACTGCCCTACCCTGCCTTACGGGGGTTATTTACAGGATAAATACACTATAACTTGGGAGGGACTCACATACTAAGGCAATGGGGCCAATGGGCCATATAAGTACCCTAGATAGATACACACATTAGAAGAAACAGCTGGGCCCTTGCCTTTACTTACTGATCAGCCTCAGGCCAACTGCCCCATTGTTGCCGTTACTGAAATACGGGTACCAATTTTGCTATGGTAGACATGTCCTAAAAGGGCAACTTGTATTTCTCTCTGTGTTTTTGTTGCCATCTCAGCAAACCTACGGGGTGGATCTTGAATAATAATAAAATGCTATCCCTTGCTGATTTCCCTAGGCCTTGCCCACAACAGCGGACTGCACAGCCATAATTAACCACCCGCGCAGCTCTGGAAATGGATGCTGTAGTACAGACAGGGCTCTCACCACACTTAATTCACACTTTTCCTTCTCACTCCAGATGCCCATTCCCAGCTATCAGTCAGAACTGTCTTTTCCTATCTGTTCCTTCCCAGCTGCCACGGAACCCTCTCATCCCGACGTTCCGTCCCCGCTACCACGGAACCCTCTCATCCCAACATTCCATCCCCAGCTACCACGGAACCCTATGATCCCGACATTCCATCCCCAGCTACCACGGAACCCTTTGATCCCAACATTCTGTCCCCGCTACCACAGAAGCCTTTGATCCCAACATTCCGTTCCTGCTACCACAGAACCCTCTGATCCCAACATTCCATCCCCAGATACCACGGAACCCTCTGATTCCAACATTCCATCCCCAGCTACCACAGAATCCTCTGATCTCCACATTCCATCCCCTCTACCACGGAACCCTCTGGTCCCAACATTCCATCCCCAGCTACCACAGAACCCTCTGATCTCCACATTCCATCCCCTCCACCACAGAACCCTCTGATCCCAACATTCCATCCCCAGCTACCATGGAACCCTTTGATCCCAACATTCTGTCCCCGCTACCACAGAAGCCTTTGATCCCAACATTCCGTTCCTGCTACCACAGAACCCTCTGATCCCAACATTCCATCCCCAGATACCACGGAACCCTCTGATCCCAACATTCCATCCCCTCTACCACAGAACCCTCTGATCCCAACATTCCATCCCCTCTACCACAGAACCCTCTGATCCCAACAGTCCATCCCTAGCCATAGGTGCTGGAACTAGGGGGGCTGGCTGCTGGAGGTGCTGCTGTACCCCCTGGCTTGAAGTGGTTTCATTATATACAGGGTTTACAGTTTGGTTCAGTGGCTGTCAGCACCCTCACCGTACAAATTGTCCCAGCAGCCCCGTCCCTAGCCGCCAGGGAACCCGCTAATCCCGACATTCAGTGCTTCTCCGGTTCAAGGGACATCACCCGACCTATTCTGCCGGCTGTCAGACTAGGAACCCAAAGGAAAGAATGCCACACGGTCTACCCCACCCCCCGCCCCAGTTACCCCCTCCTGCCCCGAGTCCTTCCCCCACCCTGCCCCGTGAGTCCACCCCTCCCTCCCCCTGCCGCTCCCACTCCGGTCCGGACTCCGAACCCTCCGTGGCTCGCCCAGCACTGCGGCTCCCTCCCTGGTCCCGCTCCCCTGTTGCCCGCACTGAGATCCCCTCCCCGCTCCCCCGGCTGCAGTTCCCCGCCTGGCCGCGCGGGGGCGGTGTGCGCAGGGCTCTCTCCCCCGGCAGCGGCCGGGCGCCGCTCTCCCCACGCCGGCTGCCCCGGGCTGGCTGGCTGGCTGGGCGGGCGGCGAAGATGGCGGAGCTGAGCGGCGGCGGCGGCGGCCCGGGCCCCGGCGGGGAGGGCGAGGCGGAGCTGGGCGGCTCCGGGCCCGGGGGGCTCCTCATCCGGGTCACGGTGAAGACCCCGAAGGACAAGGAGGAGATCGTCATCGGGGACGGCGCCTCCGTGCGGGAGGTGGGGCCGGGCCGGGCCGGGGGGTGCGGGCGGGGCCAGGGGCCGGGGGGTGCGGGCGGGAAGTGGGGCCGGGCCGGGGGGGAGACTGGGCCGGGGGCTGCGTGGGGGGGGGGGCG
>NC_048321.1:9594712-9628373 GCF_013100865.1 Trachemys scripta elegans
GAAGGGGGTGGACTGAGGCCCGGGTTGTGGGTACTTGTAATCTGGGCGCCCCTGAGTAGGGAGCATTTGGGGAAAGTGAGAGGGCTGAGGGGGGCTGGATCTGGAGTGGGGGGGGGGCTGGATCTGGAGGAGGGGGGCTGGATCTGGAGAGGTTGGGGTGGGTGGACAGGAGAGAAGGGGGTGGACTGAGGCCCGGGTTGTGGGTACTTGTAATCTGGGCGCCCCTGAGTGGGACCAAGGGGCCCAGAGTGGAATCGCCGCTCGGGCAGCGGGGGGCCCCCCGGGCTGGGGAGTGAGGGTTGCAGGAGAGGGGCTGGGGTTCCGCTGGGCCTGGGGGCGGACGGGGTTTTAGGGCACGGAAGCACAGGTTGTGAAAGGATTTAAAAGGCACATCCGGTGTTGCAGAAACATGTGGTCATGGCCACCAGGGCAAAGTAGGCCTGGTGCTGCTCGTGGTAGCAGAGGCCGTGGCAACCTCGGTTGGATTCTGGTCTAGGATATGGCTGAGCTGACGGTGTAGTGGATGTGATGACTGTAGCAGAGTCCTTGGTATTAGACACTTCTGGTCCCTTTGAGATCCCCGCTTCCCCGCATTCAATTCCTAGCGGCCCCTCGGTACAAACACGGCATTACGTGAATGCGGCATTCAGAGGAGGGTATGAGGGATGCCTTTTTAGTTGTGTGCCCTGGATGGCTTCGGGCTTCAGAGCTGTATGTTTGCTGGAGTTGAGTTCAGGGGCTGGGCGCCAGTGTAGAGCAACTGGCTTTTTGAATTTTGAGAACAACCCTTTCCCTTGCAAAGTCTACTCCCATGGTGTGTGGCTACCAAAAAGCAAAGCTGAGGAATGCCCGTTGGCTGCATTAGCCGTGCAGGGAGTAATCCCGCTCCGTCCCAAAGAGTAGTTGTCAGCTAGTGTTATACCATGTGGCATGCTGAAAAGGAATATGATGGTAGAAGTTAGACCTAGGAAAGACCATTTAGTCTGTTTCCCCTGGCTAATGGAGCGTTGTTCCCTGGTTTCTAGCCCAGTTTTAAAATCACTCAAGAACTGGGTTTCCCTTTATGAAATTCAAATGAGCAGAGAGACAAAAAAAGTTGTAGATGTTCAGAGGATAAACAGTGTCTTTGGATGAGATCAAAAAGAGACAACTGGTCTGGCTTTGTTAGCCCTCGTTTCTGTTTGAGGTAATTGCACTGTGGCTTCCTCCCTGCCCCTTCCCCAAACCGGAGCTGCGCTCCCCAAGTGGATACTGTTAAACAGCTCAGACAGAGACACTCTAGAAATGTCAGCTGTTGGTAGTGTCTGTGTAGTGAGTGTGATGTTCTGCTGCAGACACTTCGACATTTTAAAATCGCTGCTTTCATTCCTTTGCCTGCAAAAAAGAATTAGATAAGTTCCTGGAGGATAGGTCCGTCAATGGCTATTAGTCAAGATGGTCAGGGATGCAACCCCATGCTCTGTGTCCTCAGACGCTAACTGCCAGAAGTTGGGCGTGGACGAAGAGGATGGATCACTTGATAATTGCCCTGTTCTGTTTGTTCTCTCTGAAGTATCTGGCATCGGCCGCTGTCGGAAGATGCGATACTGGGCTAGATGGACCATTGGGGTGACCCGGTGTGGATGTTCTTATGTTCTTAAATGGCCTTGTTGTCTGTTTTCCAGTTCAAAGAAGAGATTTCCAGGCGGTTTAAAGCCAAACAGGATCAGCTGGTTCTGATCTTTGCTGGAAAGATACTGAAGGATGGAGACACTTTGAATCAACATGGGATCAAAGACGGGCTGACTGTGCATTTGGTCATTAAGACCCCACAGAAGTAAGAAATCATTCCTTCCTGGTGCTGTCAGAAATTTACTTTGTGAAGAAAGTATGTTAGAAAGGCAGTGTTTTGTCCAGTGGCGAAAACAGGGTACTGGGAGTCAGAACTCCTGGGTTCAATTTCTGGCTCTGTGGTGGTGCTTGATTTTATGTTTAGAGAAGGGGAACTGGGGTTCCGTTCCCCTTTCTGACACAAGTGTAAGTCACTTAACCTGTTTTTGCCTGATTTTAACCATCTGTAGAATGATTATTACTGCTTCTTGGGGTTTGAGCTTTTGTCACGATAATTATTATGTAGAACTTTACATTTGAAGAGAATTTATGATTTACAAGCATTAGTTAAGGCTTGCGCTAACCCAGGCAAGCAGGTATCATCCCTATTTTACAGATGGAGAGACTGACAGAGGTTAAGTGACTTTCCTACAGGCAGATATAGTGTCAGCACTGATGCCAAGGACGAGACCCCAGTTCTCCTGACTCCTGTTCCTTGACCTTTAGTTCATGCTGTCTCAAGTGCTTTGAGATCTATTGCTGAAAGACATGTGGTGAATACAAAGTTTTATCCACAGTACATAGTTCAGGGAGCTAAGAAACATATATGAAAATCAACATATCAGGTGCCACCAGATGAAACTTAAGTAAATGTCCTAGATGTCAAATGGTCCCAAGAGCAGTTGCTGCATTTTAGATGTGAACACGTGTCGTTGCTTTCTAAATGCCCTTCGCAACAATTTCATGGGTCCCCATTGCTGCCTGAGCAGCCGTGTGCCGGTGAACAAACCGGCTGCGTCTCTTTGTGAAGCTGCCTTGCCCCCTGGGGAGTCCTTGCTCACTGGCTCATTAAAGATCAATGTTTTTTTTAAAAGAAGCATGGATATTGTCAGTCATTGCCGAAGGCCCGTTGCTAAATTCTGCATTTCTGTGTAGCGTGGTAGGTTGATGCCGTTTTCTGCTGTCTTTGCAGTGCTCACACACTATGTCAGTAAACATCTGGCCAGTGTCATTCATTTTATTCCGTGTGATGGTCATTGGTAAAGGTGCTGTAGGGCTTATTGCAAACATTACAGCTTCTTCCTGTGCAGAGAGGATCTAGTGATCTCTGGCCAACTACCCCTCTTCCTTTTGCTTTAAACTTCCTATTTCCCATCCACTTTGCTTCCTACCCTGCCCTGCCTCCCTCTGAGTGAGGGCTGGTTTCCAGCAGCAGTCAGCTGATGCCGTAAAGTGCTTGGGGATTAAAAGGTGCTCTGTACAAGTTTAAAAACACACACCTGACAGTTCCTACCCTCCCAGGTGCCTTGAGCTTGCTACCTGGGGAGTTATGCATCTAGCTCTGGTTCCGCTAGGTCTCTGAATCCAATGTCTTATAACAACTGGCTAGGTGCACTCTGTTTCAGCCTCTTTTGTTTGAGTGGCGGGAGATGAGCTGCCTGATAAACACAGGAAGATGGTAGCACAGGGGGGCCGTATGGAGAAGGACTCTACAGATCGTTTATCTCTAAGTAACTGGCCAGTTGGGCATTCTTTAAAAGACAATGGCTATCTCTGCAAGCTTCAAGCCTCTGATCTCTAGAAGGGGGATGAGTCCAGATTACCTTTTCCTGGTCTGATCACTCCCCTCCCCCATTCTCAGATGTTCCCAGAATATTTTTGTCTTAAAAAAAAAAAATCTTTGTGCATTTTTGCTCAGCTCAAGTGGCATCATTTGCCATCCAAATGATTGAGTCACTTCCCAGCATATCTTGTTAAAGCGCAAGGCTGCAGCAGCTGGAAATCTAGTCAGTTTAAGAAAGTTCAAAGTAGTTTCAGGTTTGGCCCTGCATCCCCTTGTTGATTTTTGTGCCTTTGTAGATTTTCCTATTTTAAAAGACGTTTCTTTCTCCTGCTGCTGTTAAAGACCCAAACAAAGGGGGGAAACCGGACACAAAACACTGTCAAATGCGCTACGTTAAAGCCCAAGAAGTAGTGAACCCTTTCCCCCTAATCTTGTAGTTATAACCGTAGTCCTGCAAACACTTATGCATCTTAACTGTAGCCTTGACTTCAGCAGGATTGCTCATGTGCTTAAAGTTAAACACGTGTATAAGTGTTTGTGTAATTCACCGGTGAGTGTATGTTCCAGGTACCCGTTTATGCCAATCCACAGAGGATATGGCTTGTTACCGCCCCCTGTTTTTACAGAGCGTTAGCAGTTCATGCTTTTAACTCTGCTGGTCCCTGGTTCAGTCCCTGGAGTGTCAGCCAAGATTGTGGCTGTCACATTTGCAGGATGGGGGCTGTAGTTCTCTTCAGTTGATTTTAACCAGCATAGTAGGTTTAAGAGAAAATCCGACAGTGTAAGTTTACTGTATCTATTTAGCAATCAAAACACTGGTAACTAAACAATGTAATATTAAACATTAAAGTCTGTGACTTGTTAAACCAAAATGGGAAACAAACTAGAGATTATTTAATATTAGCGACCTTGCCCGAGTTCAGTATACATATACTAAAAACCAAATTGTTTCCTCAATAAAGACTTCAGTTATTGAATCTGAAATGATTTTTAAAATTAACGTCAGTGACGTATTTGCTTTTGCCCAGCTTGGAGAATGAAGATGAGTTAGTTATGCTTGTTTGTAATCCACTATCAGTTGAAACCTCTCATGCACTAGCCCAATAACGTTGGGGTTGTAAACACGCCAGGGGAGTTTAAAAAGAGAAACATGGGGGAAAAGAATCATGGTTCTAAGCTACCAGTTCAGGTTGGCTCCACAGATGGAAGGCATTACAGAAAAGCAAATGATTATTGTCGTAAGCATGGTTTAACCTGCTGAGGTTTCTAATGAGGCAGCGGGAGGCTTTTCCTGCTTGGAATGAACTCTGCTGCAGGGTATTATTGAGGCAAATAGCTTAGCATGATTCAAGAAGGGGTTAGACGTCATTCAGAATAAGACTAGTGCCTCCATTACACTGGCCAAGGATGTTGTAGAAGATCATGGCAGACGCCTAGTCACCAGCTTGGGGGGGGAGATTTGAAAGAACACACTAGGGGCTGGATGGAAGCACCCAGAGCAGATGTCCCATTGATCTGACATGGATATTGCGAAGTTCCTCTTATGAGCTGCAGGTGGTGCTATTTAGATTACTGAGCCCCAGGTGCGACCTTCTGTTTTTTTGTAGGGTTCAAGATCCTGCAGCTGCGTCTACCCCTGCCCCCGCTGCTCCTGCTGCCACCGCCGTCCCCACTACAACCCCTTCCTCTCCCGCTGCGCCACCTCAGCCTTCCACCTCCAGCAGCGCCCTCTCTGACGCTGGGAGCAGCAGCAGGCGGAGCAGCGGAGCAGGGACCACGGCAGGTGCTGGAGATGGAGCACCCAGCAATGCGGCATCCATCCTCTGTAGGTGACAACTTTGGTTTCTTGGCATCCCGGTGCCTGTTCTGGGAAGGGAGAGTTGCCCAGTGGTTAAAGCAAGGCGGGCCATGCATTAGGACTTCGGGGTCCTATTCTTGGGCCTGCCACTTGCTGGATGACCTTGAGCAAGTCACTTCACCACTCTGTGCCTCAGTGTCCCCGTCTGTAAAATGGAGCTAATAGTACTGCCCTCCTTTGTAAAGCGCCCGGAGTTCTGGGGATAAGAAGTGGGGGAGGGATAGCTCAGTGGTTTGAGCATTGGCCTGCTAAACCCAGGGTTGTGAGTTCAATCCTTGTGGGGGCCACTTAGGGATCTGGGGCAAAATCAATACTTGGTCCTGCTAGTGAAGGCAGGGGGCTGGACTCGATGACCTTTCAAGGTCCCTTCTAGTTCTAGGAGATAGGATATCTCCATTTAGAAAAGCTTTCTGTCAGAGCTGGCTATTACCGAACTGGAAGGTGGTGGTATTAGCAGTGAAGTATTATTGGGTTGCAGTGGATAGAATTCAGCCAAACTCTTTCACACACACACCCCCCACACACACACGCACACCCTCTTTCTTTCCGATCACAGATAACTGCACTAACTGGCATGCGTCTCTCTCCATGTCTTGTTCCCTCTCCAGCTGGCTTTGGTGGCGTCACCGGGCTCGGCAGCCTCGGGATGGGCTCCGCCAATTTCATGGAGCTCCAGCAGCAGATGCAACGGCAGCTGATGTCCAACCCGGAGATGCTCTCGCAGATTATGGAGAACCCCCTCGTGCAGAACATGATGTCCAACCCCGACCTCATGAGACAGATGATCATGGCCAATCCCCAAATGCAGCAACTGATGGAACGAAACCCTGAGATAAGCCACATGCTGAACAACCCCGAGCTCATGAGACAGGTGGGTGAGAGAGTTTACACCTGGGAGCCTGTTTCAGTTGCCTCTGAGATCATCAGCCTGGTCTCCCCAGCTTCTCGCTTCTCTTTGCTCCCTCAGCATCAGCGTCCGTTCTGTAAAGGGAGCGAGTGGAGTCCAGATCCAGTTGATTCAGAGATCAGATTTTTTATCTACCTGCTGCAGGCTCCGCCCAGACACACAGCGGTCTGTGTGTAAACTCATGCATGTTGTGTGTACCATAGTCATGCACCCATGTGCTTCCAGTCCTTCTACCCGTGTCAGTGCTGCTGAATAGATCACATGCATAGGGGCAAAAAGGATCTAGAGTGTTCTATTGCAGGACCAGAAGCAAAAGGCGCTGCTTTCCGTAGGAATTAGAGGTGGCAGAGAAAGATCTCATGGTCCATCTCCCACTGCCAGTGTAGGATTGTTCTCTACAGTGTGTTCATTTCATTATTTTTAAGTATTTTTATTACCATAGTGCCTACAAGCCCCAGTCCTGGATCAGAACCCTCTGATACTAGGTGATGCACAAGCACAGGTCAAAAGACAATTAGACAAGAGACAACAGATGGAATCAGGCGGGAGCACCAGGAAGCAATGAGAACTCTAGTTTTAAATACAGCAAGTGACAAGACTTACATCATGTCCCTTGCAAGAAGAAGAGATCTCATTGTCAGCAAATGTTTCTTGGTATTCGGCCAATGTTTTCTATGCCCAATTTCAGTCTGTTACTCCTAGTCTTATCCCTGCTTGGGCCACGCTAACCAATTCTTAGCTTCCAAACTCCCTGTGAATTGTCACTGTGTGTTAGTTGGACTAAATCGTCTTGTGAATGATCTGTGCTTTGGTTCTTTGAGTTGGAGCTGGACTTTCCCCAGAAAGGCAGAACCTCTCTGAGATCTGGAGGACCTGTCGGAGGTCTGGAGCTACAAGATGGTTTTATTTTTACTGAAATGTGAGGGAATCGTTTTCTCGTCAACCCTTGGACAATTTTCAAATGCAGTCCATCCCGGGGGTGTTAGCCAGGCGTTTGGGCAGAGGTGACTTGATCTTGCATAGAAACTACACGATCCTAACCAGCTGAATTGAGGTTGTAAAAAAAGGAAAGTATCGTAGCTTAGCAGCGATAGCAGGGCACTTGGGAAGCTAGGATCCTGGGTTCTCTTCCCTTGCTGTGCATTATCTTGGACAAATGATTTCCACTCTCTGTCTGTAAAATGGGTTTATTTATGCTTTTCTCCCAGGAGGTCGAGACTTATTTTTTTTTCAGTGTTTGGATGTAGAACAGTGGGGTACTGCTGGGGGCGGTGCCACCCATAGTTCAAGCCACTGGAATCTTTTGTGGTGTAAATGGGCCTGATCTCCC
This sequence comes from Trachemys scripta elegans, assembly GCF_013100865.1. Taxonomy (NCBI): domain Eukaryota; kingdom Metazoa; phylum Chordata; order Testudines; family Emydidae; genus Trachemys; species Trachemys scripta. The sequence continues at coordinate 9,602,181 of NC_048321.1, forward strand.
CAAATTCTTCTCCTTCCCCCAGACGATGGAATTGGCCCGCAACCCCGCCATGATGCAGGAGATGATGCGGAACCAGGACCGAGCTTTGAGTAACCTAGAGAGCATCCCAGGAGGATACAACGCCCTGCGCCGGATGTACACCGACATCCAGGAGCCCATGTTTAGCGCAGCTAGGGAGCAGGTATGGAGCACTCCTGCTCCAGTTGGTGTAGATTGGTGGGTCTTATCCCCCCCCCTGCCTGCAGGTGGTGATAGAGCTAATTCGTCCCGCTGTCTGTATGGTCCGGTGCAGATTCCTCAACAGGGAAACTGCACAGAGGGTGTCGCAAGTCCTGGTGAATGTGATCTGCAGGTGTCAATGGAACACACGGAGCACAGAAGAGGCAGGATGGTTAAGGCACTAGCCTAAGACTTGAGAGACCTGGGTTCAGTTTCCTGCTCGCCACAGACTCCCTGTATGACCTTGGACAAGTCACTTAGCCCCTTTGTGCCTCAGTGAAAGCCGGGTATAATAGCACCATCCTGTGAGGCTGAACGCATTAAAGATTGTGAAGCGCTTTGGGCTCTGCTGGTGAAAAGCGCTATAGAAGGGTATTCTTGTGCGGCGGTGGGTTTAGTCTGCTCCTCTCCTTTACGGTGTCTGACTCAGCGATCTCTCTCTTTCTAGTTTGGCAACAATCCTTTCTCATCCTTGGCTGGGAACTCCGACAGCTCGAGCTCCCAGCCTTTACGGACGGAAAATAGAGAGCCTTTACCCAACCCCTGGAGCCCCACGCCGCCCACCTCCCAAGCCCAGGTACCCAGCAGCGAAGGGAGTACCGGATCAACGACAACCCAGAGCACACCCACTGTATCCAATCCCTTTGGGATCAGCGCTGCCAACCTGGGGACCGGTACGTACCCAGCAGCGAGGCGCCGGTGACAGGACAAACCAGTCAGATGTAGATGGCATCAGATTACTTCTAGCATTTGTATGTTTGCTGTAGCGGCTGAGTTCATCAGATTGGCCATTCTGGCCCTGTGGCAAACTAGAATGGGTTATTCCTCGTGTGCCTGACCAAGGGCTGCATTGGGAGATCAGGGGCATTGGGGTTCTCCATGTGCACAGGATGAGACAGGTAGCAGCTGTAGGGGGAGCCCATGGAGACAAAGTACTTCCTGCCTGGCTGCTCAAGATGGAGCATTGCATGCTGGGATTTGTAGTCTCCCTGGGCTGCTGCTATTTAAGATGAGGGCATTTCCATGTATTGGTTTATCCCATCCTTGGCTTATTTACTTACCCAGCCTGAAAAGGGTTAACCACTATTCTGCTGGATTTCCTCTCCAGCATCCACACCCCCACGTCCCACTTGAAAATCTCAAATCATCGGGAGCATGTGTTGACTTACCCTCTGACCCTTTCTCTTACAAAGACCAACCGGTGGGAAACGAACATCAAGATTGCTCAGTGTCGCTGTCTGCTCCACCTTCTACCAACACTAAATTCAGACACGGCCTCCATCTTCTCGGTGTTTCGTGTTTGCTTTTAGCTCCTGTGTTAGCTGCGATCAGGCTTGTAAGTTTTGCTCTCTCCTGTATTGCTGCAGGGATGTTTAACAGCCCAGAGATGCAAGGTCTCCTGCAGCAGATTTCGGAGAACCCCCAGCTGATGCAGAACATGATCTCTGCCCCTTACATGCGCAGTATGATGCAGACTCTCTCCCAGAACCCAGACTTCGCAGCACAGGTAAACACGTAGCAGCATCTTCCTCTGTCACAAACAAGCCTTGGGTCCCAGCACAGATGCAGACGTTCTGTCACCATAGCATGAGGTGTTGCTCATTTTAAGGAAGCAGAGCTCTGTTGTGCTTCTTAGCCGCATGACCCCAACCACAGGTCTGAGATCCCGGACGAATGAAGTCTTCTGCATATCCACACAGTGTGTACAACCTGGGCAGAGGGAGGGCAGGCACCAGCCTGACTGTGCTGTCTTCCTGACCTGGGAGGGATGAGAGGGGGAATTCAGATTCCAATGGCCCATTCAGTCCTCCGCCCCTCTGCTCAGACCGCCAGAAAAGGTGGGGTCAGCCAGTGCCAGCGGCTATTGTGAGTCAGATGCACCTGCCCGCCGTGAACCTGGCTTGAGAGCCACCAACTCTCCTGGGTGGCAGCTGGGGTGTATTTGGACTTGGATCGGGGTGGGGGTGGGGAAGGCTGTGTATCTCAGCACCCCGGGAGCCGTGCAGTCATCTCTAAAGGGGGGGGGGGGGGGGTCTTCACTAAAAAGCACTCCCACCCCTTCTGCTGGGTGCGGCTCCCATTCATCTCTGATGGCAGGATCAGGCTGTCAATTCCTGTTGGAAGTGGAACATACCAAAGCCACGGGTGGCAAGGGGTGTTAAGGACCCAGTTAACGTGTTCTTCTATGGAACTAGGCCATGAAGAGAGTTTAATAACCCCGTTGACTCGTGCTGTGTGTGCTGTCTCCTGGCAGATGATGGTAAACGTCCCGCTCTTTGCCGGGAACCCGCAGCTTCAGGAGCAGCTACGGCTTCAGCTCCCCGTCTTTCTGCAGCAGGTAAGGAGCCTAGACCCTCGCTCTGCGCTGGCCATCCAGTGGGCCAGAACTGTTCCATGGCTTTCGCAGCGGGGGAAGCCTTTGGTCCAATCGGGGTGGGCTGTGATGCTGAAAGAACAGAGACTTTGCCTTGGTAGGTGATGCAACTGAGGCGTAGAGAGCTGACAGAGAAATGGATCCAGGAATCCACTCTCTTGCTGTAACTACCATCCCGCTGTGTCCCATTGGATGATCCCTAGAGCTCATGTTTAAAGGGCTTTGATTGGCCAGGGCCCTCCTGCCTCTAATGCGGCTCTTTGACTGAAGGAAACGCTGGATCTTTGGTAACAGTTGCTTTTTACCGTCCTTGTTTCCCAGATGCAGAACCCAGATTCCCTCTCGATCCTGACGAACCCCCGAGCCATGCAGGCTCTTCTCCAGATTCAGCAGGGACTCCAGACGCTGCAAACGGAGGCCCCGGGACTAGTGCCAAGGTAACTCAGACCTGCAAAACCTGTCGGGCAGGTCTGCCTTGGGGGAGCAGTGGCAAATCCCCGGCTACTTCCCAGCACAGCTGTGTGCAGCCTCTGGTGAATTAGCTCGTCCTTCTGTCTGCTCACACTTGCTGAGGGCTCCCCCTGCTGCTCTCTTCCAGGAATTACGAGAGCCCCCTTCTGCTCTGCAGTTCAGAGTACTTAATATCGCCCGGATTTAGCACTGGGGAAAGGTTTGAGATGCACAGCCCTGGAGACGGATAGGTACATCGGGGCAAATAATCCTGCCAGCGCCCCTTAGTCCTGCCCTAGGGTGAGGATTCCCTGTATGGGCGAGGGGGGAGTGCAGTCTTCACAGCCCCTTTAGTTCTTGTCTTCTGCCCAGATTGCCAACTGATAATCCCAGTTCTGCATGGTCTAGCGATGTAGGTACCTGCTCAGTAGGGCCAGGACTGGGTACGACCGGCTCGTTTCACAGAGGCCATGGAACGGCTGTCTCGTGATAATGGCAGCCAGTTGCTCCTGCCCTTGGCTGGATTCGAACTGGCGACCTAGAAAAGACTCCACACCCCGTTATTAGAACGCTTGTACCATGCAATCCCAGAGAGACAGGCAGGAGCGACCTTGTAGCATCTCCTGCAGCGAGCGTTCTGCTTTCATTCTCAGCCTCGGTTCCTTTGGAATGCCTCGAATCCCCCCACCCTCCACAGGAGGAAGCACAATCCCAGAGAACCCTGTATCCTCCACTTCGACGCCTGCCAGTGCCTCTCCAGCAGGGGGCAGTAACCCCCAACAGCAGCTCATGCAGCAGATGATCCAGCTCTTGGCCGGAGGAAACTCTCAAGTACGTAATGTGCAACCTGGTTGTGTCCATGCAGCTGGGATTCTCCCAGTACCATGTGATCGTCAAGGCATCCTACGGCTGCTGTCATAAGCCAGGTGGTTATTAGTTCAACCCATCACAGCAAGCTGCATGGTAAATATTGTGGGAGATTAGGAGCCAAACTGCAATACTCCCGATAATAGTCCCTTGAATACTGCATGCACATGTCACCCCATCTCAAAAACGATGTATTGGAATTGGAAAAGGTTCAGAAAAGGGCAACAAAAATGATTAAGGGTATGGAACGGCTTCTGTATGAGGAGCGATGAATAAGACTGAGACTTTCCAGCTTGGAAAAGTGACGAATAAGGGGGAATATGACAGATGTCTATAAAATCATGACTGGTGTGGAGAAAGTAAGTAAGGAAGTGCTATTTGCTCCTTCTCATAACACAAGTACTAGGGGTTATCAAAAGATTTAAAACAAACAAAAGCAAGTGTTTCTTCACACAACGCACAGTCGACCTGTGGAACTCCTTGCCAGAGGATGTTGTGAAGGCCAAGGCTATAACAGGGTTCGAAAAAGCACTAGATAAGTTCATGGAGGACAGGTGCATCAATGGCTATTAGCCAGGATGGGCAGGGATGGTGTCCTTGCCTCTGTTTGCCAGAAGCTCAGAATGGGTGATGGGATGGATCACTTGATGATCCCCTGTTCTGTTCATTCCCTCTGGGGCACCTGGCATTGGCCACTGTTGGAAGACAGGATACTGGGCTAGATGGACCTTTGGTCTGACCCAATATGGCCGCTCTTATGTTCCCTAGTTCTTATCAGCCATAGATCTCAAAGCACTTCACAAAACAGTTCAGGATCACTATCCCCATTTTATAGATGGGGAACCTGAGGCACGGAGAGGGGCCGCTTGCCCGGAGTCACCCAGCAAGTGAGTGGCAGATCCGGGAAAACCACCCAAGTCTCCCGAGCCCCATTCCCGTGCCCTGTCCACTAGGCCACACTGCTCAACACCACAGCGTCGTGCTAGGAGGCGCGACGCCACTGGCGGTGCCATCTTTCTGAAAACGGCTCATACTGTGGCATCTTTTACATGAATCGGGGGTGTTGACGGTCACATCCCCTCTGGAGACTGCGAGTGCCCACAGCAACTTTTTCTTGGGCATGGTATTCCCCATCCAACACCGTGCCCTGTGAAATGTGCCAGCCCAGAAGTGGCTGTATTTTGGCTGGAGCGAAGAGATTTTAGCATGTGACGATTACATGCCTATTGATTGTGGGAAGGAACTTGGCCCGGTGACTCAGGCACCAGCCTGGTATTCAGGAGACCTGGGTTCTCCTCCCAGTTCTGCCACGCAGGCACTGTGGGCGAGTCACGTCTCTCTGTGCCTCGAGGGTGGATTGGGGTGGTGGGGCAAACTCGCCTCTGCCAAAGTGCTTTGAGATCCTCTAATGAAAAGCGTCAAATAATTACCAAGGGTTTGCTACCCACCAGAAAGGGTTTGACCATATATACGCCTACGTCTGTCAAGGTACTTGTACACTACAGTGATGAGGGTGGTACAAACCTCTCTCAATTCTTAATAGATTTTAACTGGACCAGATCTTCAGCTACCAGGCATGAGTACAACTCCATTGCCTTCATCTGAGCTACTCTTGGGAGCTGGCCCCTTGATTTCAATGGAACTACTCCTGTTTAAACCAGATGGGCATCTGGCCCTCTCTGTATAGTGTTATCTGTCCCAATCTAAGATCTTTGATTCCCTTCCCCTGGCAGGTGCAGAGCCCCGAAGTGCGATTCCAACAGCAGCTGGAGCAGCTGAACGCTATGGGCTTCATTAACCGCGAGGCTAACCTCCAAGCGCTCATCGCCACCGGTGGAGACATCAACGCAGCTATTGAGAGACTGCTGGGTTCCCAGCCTTCTTAAACTCAATCATGCTGTCCCACAGTCATCAAACACACCCACACACACACAGGGGCCTTTCAGGAAGACCCACCATCATTTTCATATCCTCTGACAGCTGTCCATGTATTTAAAACAAACAAAAAAAGATACAGCTTCACCCCGACATTCCTACTAAGTTAAGATTTCATGTTGAAATGCTCTTTAACTGGCTTGTGTGTGGATCTCGATTCTCAGCAAGTGGCCACAGAGACTTCAGATGTGTATTTTTCCTAAATATGCCCTCTGTATCTCAGACACTCTTCCCTCTCTAGATGGTAGAGACGATACTTCTAGTTACTTACCTGAATGATTGTGTTTGAGTAGCTTGATTTTAACTGTACGTTATTCCTCCCCATTCCTCCTTCCAGGCAAATATTTAAACCTAGGCTGAGTTTTTCTCCCCAGCATCTTATCAGGAATGGATCAAAAGAGGGACTGAAATGACTTGGATGTTTCTGATGTCATTTGTCTTCAAATACTCCCATCAGACGCACTGGGCGTGATTTTCATTTACTCCACTATGGAAGTGTGTAAAGGGGGACTTAACATTGGGTGTAAATTACATTTGCTTTGAGCCCCCTCCCCCCACCCCCCCCATGCTGCCAGAGTGGTGTAGATGTGCCTTGATGTGATTGAGAATCAGGCCCCTCCTCGTATTTTATTTTATTTTATTTTATTATTTTCAACCCAAATTTTGGAAGAAGTGTCCCCTGCCAAGGGGAACTTTCGAGAAGCAGTTTTCTGCCCAAACACTACAGTTCTCTCGCACTGTGGCGTTACGGGGTGGTGGCTCTTGTGTCTCTGCTGTCTGGTTTTTGAAAGTGTAAAAGCAAAATGGGGAGGGGGGAAATTAACAAAGATCTTTCTCTCCACTGGAAAATGTTGAAAGTCCTCGTTCTTCTGTGTTTGTACGTCTGCTCTCCAATTCCGGGGTGCTCAAACCTCACAATGAGTCCACCCTCCCTGAGGACCAGCGGGGTAGCTTCCCAGGAGCCAATACAGCTACGTCATTTGCATCTAAATTTGCATACCACTCTTATTGAAAAACAAAAGAAATGAACACAACCATCTGTCTCCCCTTGCTCCACGTATTTTCCTGGATGGCTCCATTTACCCTTTGGGGACCCTGTGGCCCTTGAGTGACCTGCAGTTTATCAGATTTTGTCCCCCTGCCCTTATCCTGCAGATGGTGCTGGGTTTTGCATGACCGTCGGCCTGTCTTTGTGGGACACCCTTGCTCTAGTTGTGGCGAGAAGCTTTCTGATGCTGGCTGAGGTGCACCAGGAAACCCAGGCTGGCAACTTGACTAATGTCAGATGCCAGGGGTGACTTGTTAGAAACCTCCCATGTACTTAGAGCTTTGAGAGTGTGTACGACTTGTTAGCATCTCCTCTGTAGCAGGCTCACCTCATGTTTCATTGTTTAATTTTACCACCTCTCTCCATTGACCTGATCCAAAGATCAAAAAAGACCAGCAGCCCTCTTTCCACTGACTTCAATAGGCTGTGGGTCAGAACTCCTGGTAGGAAGCAGAACCACCACCCAACGACTGCCTCTCTTGTCTAGCTTCCTCCAGGGCTGGGGCGATCCTGAAGAGTACAGGTGGTTGGTCAGTTCCATACACAGATGAATACACCTCAGGATCTCAAAGCAACCCACTGGGCAGTGTCGTGATTGATCACAGACTGTTGACTTGGCCTCCAGCTATTCAGAAGTTAGCACAGGCACTTGCCCTGGGCTTCATATTTGGTGGTGGACAGGTATCAAGTCAGCTCTCTTTTGCGGGGGGTGGGATGGTGAGTGATCCTGAGCTTTCCTGATTCCTTCGTTTCTATTAAACCATTCCAGGCAAGTCCATCTCCGTTAGTCCAATGAGGGAATCCTACATCCTTTTGTCAGAGTGTAGCTGGGGCAGTGGCTGGTGGGAGAGGAGGGAGGAAAAGGGAGGTTGTGTGTGTGATGGGGACAGAGATGCTGCCTCTTTTACCACAGCATAAGTACTATGGAGGCAGTGTGGACTGGGATTTAGGAGGTTTAGGTTCTAATCCTGACTCTGCCAAAGGTCTGCTGAGTGACTGGACAAACACTTCACCCCTCTCTGCCTTGGTTTCCCCACGTGTAAAGGAGCTTGGAGATCTAAGGATAATAGCGCTATATAAAGGCAAGGTGGTGATATTACTGCACAGGAAGGTGAGGACAGGAGAGTTCTCGTAATACTCTTGATCAGCCCCCTTAGTGTTCGCTCGGAAGGCTGCCCGCGCAGTCCTTGGAGGGATTTTCTGCTCTGCCAGCAATCTAGCGTAGGAATGGGGCAGGCTTCCTGGGGCAAGGCAGGTCTCTTACCTGCAGGGAGCTCTGATCACTCAGTGCGGGGTTTACGTCCTCTGCTTGAGCCAGCAGTTGCAAAGGAGCATATGCCTGCAGGATTTGAGGAAGGAGCCTGGGGTGGCAAGATATATTGGATGAGAGGATAAGGGGGAATAGAGGGAACTTAAATTCATCTAGTTTCAGGTGGGTGATTAGAAGCAGGGAAGCATGTACTGCAGAATCTCTTGTCTCAGATGTTTGCTCCAGACGTGGACCGCTCTTAAAAACAAAATAGTCCCTATTTCTTATAGAGCCAAAGATTGCCTTAAGCCTCTGCGGCCACATCTTTGTGCATCTGCAGACAGCCTGAAACAGAGGCGTGAGCTGCCTCCGTGCATCTCCGTTGGAGTGTTGATTCTGAAGCCTAATGATTACATGTCAGCGCTGTTACGTGTTTCGCTGCTGATCTCTTGAACAAGCTGGTTCTGCTACTTGCTTATCCAATTTAAGCCAAAAGTTCTAATTATCCCATGTCCAGCTGCCAACATCAGTCTAGGCCTCTCCCTAGCTTTGTATAGTTTTTAGACAGATCAAGTGAGTTCTGTGTGGGTCGTGTGGAGGGGCCAGCGAGTTAGGAATGAAGTGGGAGCAATATATTTACTCTATTTTTGTTTGTTTATTTGACCACTGGATGTCTCTGAATGCTACAGGGCAGGGTGGGTGGTCTCTGGTAAGCAGAGACACAGCTGGGGCTCGAGCTGTGTAGAAACCAGGTGTTGTGTCTATAGCAGAGTTGATTGGAAACAGGTCTATTCCTCCCCCGTGGAATAATTTAGACAAAAATGAACATTATTTTTAGTTGAAATTTTTTGGTTGAAAACCGTTTTGTTTAAATGTTTGGGGTTTTCCTAAAGAACATTCAATCGAAAATGTTTCCTGCACACGTTTCTGTTTGGACAAAAGTGGTGTTTTCCACTGGTAAAAAAAACATTGCTACAGGGCAACTTTTTGACCGGCTGTAGGCTGGAGCTTGTAGAGTTTTTTTTTTCTAACAGAGCCCTCCTTTTTTTCTAACAGAGCCCTCCAAGCCAGTGATCTGTCCCACTTTCCCTGGGGTTCAATCTCCACCGCCCAAGCAGTCCTTGATGGCTCTTTGCTGGTTTAAGCAGAAAACACAAATCTCCCGTCTCTCCCTGACGGCAAAATCTGCCATCACATCAGCAGGAAGCCATCACTCACTCGTTGCTGGCCCAGCATCCCAGCTGCCAAAATACAGATAATAGGGCGGCTCGCTATCTCCCTTTGCAGCCCTTGCTTGCGTCCTGTGTTGGTTTACCGGCTTTCCAGTTTCTGGTGGCTAATTTGGCAAGGCTCCCATCCCCTGCGCTCCACTTCCTGCTGCTCAGCAGGTGCTTTGTCCAACACAACAGCACCGCCACCGCACAGTGTGTTTGCGTTACTTGGCTTGAAGCGTGTGTTGTCCCTTCAGCAACACAAAGGCAGCCATGGTAGGCTGAGGCGGGCTAACAGGTTTCCTCCATGCCGCACCGCGCTTGTCAGGTAAGCGCATGCAGCATCTAAGCCGGGGTGCACCGCAACGCAGGCGTGTCCAAGTGCTGGGGGTGGGCAAGCCCTGGAGACTGCGTGGGCTGTATTCGCCGTTCGTGTGTTTGGGCAGGGACAGAGTGCAGGGGAAGGAAGGTTATGTCACGCCACCGTTGCACGCTCAGATTCACGGCCTTTGCAGGGTCCTCCTTGAAGCTTAACATGTTCTGGTTCTCTATGGTCTCCAGGAAGCAGAACTAGCTACAGTACAGTGCACCCCGGCTACTGGGGCTGGGAGCAGGGAGGGTGCAGAGCACCTCCACCACTCCTGAAGGCCCCCTGTGCAGGAGGATTCTGGGCCAATTTCCCCCTACTTTTAGGCCTGAGTGTAGCTAAGAACCAGACCCTCTATCCACCGGACAGGGGTGGCCCAGGCAGTGGTAATGAAAGATTTCCCCCATGCCAGCATATTTTATCCGTGACCTCTCTGAGATGAGAAGGGATTTCAGCTCCATGGCCCATTCCGTCCTGGTCTTCTACTGAGCCTGCCCCACAAAGGAGCTTCTTGGGGGCCTGGATGCTTTCCCACTAGGGACCAGACTGAGCCTAAGAGAAGCTACTGGCCCAGGATCCCACTGCTGGGAAGAGGATGCAGAGAGGCACGGATCCGAGGGGCCCCTTGTCTGATCCCTTCCCAGCCCCTGGGATCGTGCATAACGCATGGCTTATCAATGGAGCAAGAGCTATTGCTAAGTACATGTGTTCTATATTTGGGTCTTGCTGACAATCTGAGAACAGGCAAGGCCTCTAAGACACAGCAACTGCACCTGTTCTCTCTAGAGAAGCCAGCGTGGCCTCACCTTTAATTAGCTGATGCTTTCAAGGAGGCCGCTTTGAAGAAGGGAGCTTCTTAGTAAGACCTAAGCCACTCAAGGGAGCTAGAATCAGCCTTAACACTCAATAATGTGCTATTCTAGGGGCCTTTCTTAAAGGAACAATTATGTTCTTTCTATTTTTCTTTCCCATAGGGGCTGATCCTAACGTGCTGCCTGCTGCCCTGAGTTCTGTTATTAGTGTCCATCAGACTTTACTCAGGTAAATAGATTTAATTCCCTTAAACCTGATTATACTTAATACAAAGAGAATTTCCCTAAAGTTGTTTGTGTGTTGGGAGCACGAGGGTTGCTAAACCTGATCAGATCTATCATGCTACTAAGCCAGTCGCCTGAAGCCGGATTCTCAGCTGATGTAAATAAGCATATTTCCAGCTGTTTCAGAGAGAGGTTGGAAACTAGAAGTGGCATTAAAAAATCGTAAGTGTTTTCAGCAAAAGAACCTTCTAATGAAACATAAATTTCCTGGAAAATCCATCCACTTTTGTATGAAATGTTTCATGGAAGTGTCTGATGTAAATGACTTTTATTTCAGTTTTTCACTGAAATGTTTAGTTTAGCTTTTTCAGACCCTCACATTTCTCCCTTTTTTTTTTTTTTTTTTTTGGAGAAAAGCTCCCCTCCCCCAAGCCTAAATTATAAACTTTCCATTTGAAGCAACCCCCAGCTTGTTTCAAATGGCTTCTGGAAAGGGACAGACTTTTCAATCATTACAGACCTGGGCTCCTGATGTAAAGGCTCCAAAGGCCATTCCCATCTCCCTGCACGGACTTCACAGTTGGCTAGCTTAGATCTGTGCTGAAAGTCATAGGAATTGCTGAATCAGACCCAGGGTCCACCTAGCCTGTCTCCAACCATGGTCAGCACCAGAGGCTTCAGAGAACCCTGCAGTGGTAGGATAATCGCCACCTGACCATATTGGTTAGAAGTTGATTAGTGGCGTGAAGCAGGCCAGTTTATAGCCCTTCTAAGTTGCTTTGTTTTTTTAAACCCCTGCTGTTATAGAATATCAGGGTTGGAAGGGACCTCAGGAGGTTATCTAGTCCAACCCCCCCCTAGCAGGACCAATCCCCAGGCAGATTTTTTTACCCCAGTTTCCCTAAGTGGCCCCCTCAAGGATTGAACTCACAACCCTGGGTTTAGCAGGCCAATGCTAAAACCACTGAGCTATCCCTCCTGCGGGCAGTTCTGGTTAGTCCTATCAATATCCAATCGTTGGCTAAATCCCTGTGGCAATCAGTTCACAGGCTGTGTGTTTTCCTACTGCTAGAAGAAGAACAGTATAGATTCACCTTCTCTCCTCGTCGTGCTGCTGGGTCCCAGGGAAGGTACCATGGATGGATTCTTGGAGGCCAGTCCTGGGGCTGTGAGGAGACTGGGATTTGTTGTTCGCTTCCCTGACACCGGAAACAACAAAATCACAAGTCTTCCAGACCGACCCAGAAACGAGCGTGGCGAGGATCTGGAATGAGAAGCATCTTCCCCTTGCGAAGATCTCGCTGGGTCACTTGGCTCAGGGACGTTGCGTTAGCGAGAATCTGAAAGAGATACAGAGAATGGGAGCTGCGTTCTACAGAAGTTGCTTTTATTAGCATGCTGCCGGGCTGGTTTCTGGGTCTCCCAGCGCCTGGTGATAAGGAAACAGCTGGAGATCCTGGGCTTTTAGTCTCATTTTTACAAAGGCCCCTTTTACACCACTCTAGCAGTAAGATCTGTGTAAATTAATTACTAAATAGACCTACCGGGGCTTTACTCTGAGAATCCGCTCCTGGTGCTCCTATCCCCTCTAGGTGGGAGCCCCTCGCAAAGAGCCTGGGCTACAGACGTCCTCCCAGTGGCGGTGAAGTTACAAGAGACTTATTTAAGAGTTTGTCCACCTTGATCTTCCTCACGGGCTCTGAGGGAATAAGTGTGTTGAGATCCTCAGAGGAAATGTCCTAGTGAAGGACAAAATTGTTATTGGAGAAGAAATCCAAGCCCTCTGCTCCAGACAGAGTCTGATGCCCCTCTGTCACAGCACCCAGGTTTCACATACTCCCATGGTTAGGAGTATTCTGCATGGGCGAGATCTGTTCTGTGGATTGGAATGGCAGATCTAGACTCTGTTTCAGACTCTGGATGCCCTCAAGTTTGAACATGGGGTTACGGTTTGGGATCGTTGCTACAAATGACCCTCCCTGAGGTGTTTGTTCTTTGTGATCTGACCAGCGTAAACCCCACAGTCAGGTGGAACCTCCTGAGAGAGAAACTGCTCTGGGAGGGTGATGGCTGCCATCTTGGCTGACTCACTGGGGATTGAACCAGGCACCTCGAGAGCTGAAAGCAGGAGCTGCTACAGCTTGAGCTAAAGAGCTCCTGTAACCGACCCCTGTCCTCTGTGGCTTGGGACCATAGTAGGACCTGTAACGCGCATTCCCCTGTGGGTTATGCTTATGCTAGCAGAAGATAAAGTGTCAGGGATGGGGGGGGGAGAGGAGCTGACCTACTAGGGATCATTGTGAACCCCACACGCACACAGGAAGTGAAGTGTTATCAGCAAATCCTCTTGAATCCCATTATTTGGGACCCAGGGAAGAACATGTTGCCATTCTCTGCACAGAGACCTTGGCCTTCTCCCGTTGCCAAGGCAACCACCACAATCAAAATGGCCTCGCCTGTCGTGGTCATTCTTGTTGTGCTGCCTGGCGGCCAGTTTCCTAGGGTGGAGAGATAATGGCGCTTGTTGGCGGGGAGGACTTTGTGTCCCTCAGCCCCTCTTGGCACCAAAGAGGGTCAGGGCTCTACGCCTGACAGGATCGGGCCTCGTCCAGAACGTTTGTGATTGGGGATCTCAGCCTGGGGCAGCCCTGGTTTGAAGAGAGGGGGCGAAATACCCAAGCACTAGATTAGGTCTCTCTGCCTTTGTGGGAGGAAGTACAAGGACTCTAGCCCAGATGATGGGCCTTTTATATTTCGCCCCAAAACCCAGCTAAATCGGCGCGAGCTATTTCATGGGCTGTTCTGAGCTAACCGACTGAACACCGCGCAGGGACAGGAAAATGGAAGCTGCTTGGCTCCAATTTTTAAAAAATATTTAACAGAACAGATTTCTCGTTTACTTAGTAATTGACCAAAAAAAAAAAGAGGAGGAAAAATGCCCAGCATAGGATGGAAGTATAGTCTATGATACTGTGGAAGTCAGGACTCCTGGGTTCCTTTCCTCACTCTGGGAGAGCATTTAGTGGCTGGAGGTGGGACTGGGATTTTATAGGGACAGTCCCAATTTGTGGGTCTTTTTCTTATATAGGCTCCTATTACCCCCCCACCCCAGTCCCGATTTTTCACATTTGCTGTCTGGTCACCCTAACTGGTAACTACTAGGTTTTTGTTCCCAGGTCTCGCGGGGAGTTTAGGCTAGTGGTTGGAGGTGGCGGGGACAATGGTAATCAAACTATTGGTCCAGTCCTGTCCCTAAAATGATTGACACCAGCTAGGTGTCTAGCCCCTTATTCCTTCCAGGCATTTGGGACATCTCGGTGACAGAAGCTTCTGTATCTTGGTCCTTGATGTAACTCTTTACTTACTTTGTTCTTCAGAAAACCCCCTCCTTCTCTTCCTCCCCTATAAACAAGCTGGGGTTGGTTTTTAGGGGCTAGGGCAAGGTGCCAGATTCAAAACCCAGGCAGCTGAAACCCTCTGTTTAGCCACAGAACAGGGATCCCCCAAACTCATTACAGGCCACCGAACGATGATCAGATTCCAGCGAGATGCCTTCCATCCAGTTTTGCTAAGGCCAAGGCAGTGTCTCATTTGTATTATCTCATTGGCTGGCTGTCAGGACTCCTGGGTTCTATTCCCAGATGTTGGAGTGTTGGCTCATATTTAGGACACAGGTCTGAGTCAGGACCAATTGTTTCTTCCCCAGCTCCTGAAGAGTGTGGCCTAGTGGTTAGACCAGGGGATTAGGCTGCAGGACTCGTGGGTTCTGCACTAAACTCTGGGAGGAAATGTTGCCTGTTAGTGAGAATAGGACAGAGAGCCTTTTGTTCTAGTCCCAGTTCTGCCATTGTCTTGGTATATGCCCTTAGGTGAGACACTTCCTCACCCCATCACTGCCTCAGTTTCCCCACCTGTATAGCAAGGGTCATAATACTCACCCACCTTTACGAAGGGCTTCGATCTCCCATGGAAAGGCACTAGTTAAATTCTAGGGATGACAGTTGTTATAGGGACAGCTGGAAGAAAGAACTTAGCCAGTCCTGGCTCCTTCTCAAAGGTTATTTTGTTTTTATCTTAGCAGACAGAGCAGATAGCGAAGAAATATGAAAGAGTCAAGGATGTTGCCCCGATGGATGCTGGGCTGAAAGCTCAGCTTGGAGACAAGGCAAGGGAAATGCCTTTCATTATTAAGTGCGGGTGGAAGAGGAGGAGGGGGCTAGGGAGAGATGGGACTGGACAGATCAAAGGACGTAGCAACAAGTCAAACCCCACGTGGGCATCAGGCCATCTGGAAAGGTGCGTCACGTGCCAATTCAAAGGGCCTGAGAGGCCTGTCCCAGTTAGCAACTTTTAGGGTCCCCTGGATCTGACAGGCAGGAGAAATCAAAGCAGCTGCGTTAACCTGAGAGCTGCATTAGGGCTTGGATGGATTGTTCGGATGACAATCAATGCTGAGCATTGGTGCAAAGTGCTGGATTCCCGGATGAAGCATGGGGGTGCATCCGTTGTGAAGCACAGTGTGTGAAGAGGGCCGGGGAGGGGAAGCAATGCAGAATGGGGGGGGGGTCTGATTCTCTGCTGTGCTGCCCCCTGTTCTGTCATTTACACCAATGCAAACTGAGAGTAAAATGAAGCTATTCTGGTTCGGGGCGGGGGAATTCTGGCCCCGCTGAAGTCAATGACAAAATGCCCTGTGCTCACAAGGTCAGATCCATACGGATAATTTAGTTTTTAAACTCCCTTGGCAAAGGGGATGGTGATCAAGAGATGGCAAAATTGGTTTTCTATCAGGTAGATTTCGGGGGATTGGTGGATGCGTGGGGGATGGGGCAAGGACCGTCTCTTTGTTCTGGGTTTGTACAATGCCTGGCACTGTGGGGTCCAGGTCCATGACTGGAGCTGCTAGACATTATAGTAATACAAATAATATATCCTAATGAAGGACCTAATTAACACTGATAATTTCTGAAACAAGGAGGCCAAATCATCAGCTGTTATAAACCAGTGTAGCTCCCCTGAAGTCAATAGAGTTATGCTGGTCTACACCAAATCTGGCCCCAAATCTCTATACGATCCAAACACCAGTTAGAGAGGTAACAACTGCACCACTTGTCCAGGCTGAGATTCAAGTAACAATGGTTTTGATGGCTGGGAAACCTATTCCTCGTCCACATTACAAAACTGTTCCACAGTGTCTAGGACTCATGTAGTTTCCAGGACTCCAGGTCAGGATCGGGCTATGTCAGGGGGGCAGGCCTGGAATAGCAGCAGGGCTGGGGGTTGAAACAGAGAAAAACTGATAGAACTGAGTGGGTGGGTGGAGAGGGAGTTCAGGTCTCAAGTAGCACATCCTACCCCTGCTCTGGGTCCCGGTTTCAATGACACTGGTGCAAAAGCCAGAGTAACTCCAGTGAGGTCCACGGTGTCAAGCTAGAATTGCCGCTGGAGTCTCTGGGTACGTCTACACTGGAATAAAAGACCCGCAGCTGGTCTGGATCAGCTGATATAGGCTTGAGCTGCCGGGCTAAAAATTGCTCTGTAGATGTTCAAGCATGGGCTGGAACCAGGGCTCTGGGACCCTCCCGCCTCATGAGGTCCCTGAGCTCGGGCTGCTGCCCAACCCCGAAGGTCTACACAGAAATTTTACAGCCTTGTGAGCCCAAGTCAGTGGACCCAGGCCACTCGCGGGTGTTTAATTGCTGCGTGCACGGACCCTCTGAGATCAGAATCTGGCCCTGGCCCGTGTACACTGTGAAGGCACTGTCCTTCATCTTCCAGACAGATGGGAAGACACCTTTGGTTCTATGCACACACACACAGAGAGACAACACACAATCTCTCCCTCTCCGTCTCTGCACACCTCTGCAGACACTGTCTCGCAAACCCAAACCACGGGCCTGATTCTCATGTACACCAGCACTGCCTTTGCACCACTCTGGCAATGCAAAGAGCCCTTAGAGGCATACGTTACAGTGACACGCTTTCCGGCCCTTTGATACTGTCAGGGCCGTGCAAAAGGGCTTCGGTGTAAATGCAAATTAGCCCAATCCCGCAAGTACGCGCGTGCACAATCTCATTCACCGTTTCCCACAGACGGACTGTCTCTCACACACACACACACACACACACGCTGTCTCGCACTCCCTCGGGTACACACACAGGGTCTGATTAGCTTCTCCCTGACTCCGGTGGAAATCAAGAACTTTGCTTGAAGCCACTGGAGTTACAGAGGGGGGGTACTTGAGATCAGAATCTCACCCAGGTCTCACAAACACACAAACTGCCTCACACAACACATGTTCTGTCTCTGACACATTACACACACTGCCTCAGTCAACACGTGTTCTCTCTCTCTCTCTCTCTCTCTCTCTCTCTCACACACACACACACACACACACACACACACACAGACTGCCTCACTCAACAGGTGTTCTGTGTCTCTTACCCACACAGACACACACACTGCCTCACAACACATGTTCTGTCTCTTACACAAACACACAGACTGCCTCACAACACATGTTCTGTCTCTCTCGCGCGCTCTCTCTCACACACAGACTGCCTCACACAACACATTCTCTCTTACACACACACACAGACTGCCTCACACAACACATGTTCTGTCTCTTACACACAAACACACACACCCAGACACACACACACACCTTTGCCTTGGTGTTTGCTAGCAGGTTCATTCCACTGTCAGGATGACTCGAAGTGGAACTGATCAGACAGAGAGTTCAGAGCCACTTACCCAGCAGGCTGGTCTGTGTCCATCTCGTTTTGTTCCTTGTTGCGCCCAAAAGCTGCAGCACCTTCAACACCCAGCCCTTCTCAGTTTACGAAGAAGGGGACTCCGGGAGCCTAGAAACAAGATCGACCCCTCCCTTCCCCAAATCCTGCACAGCCCCCTGCCCCCCTCCAGCCGACACCCGGGGAGAGGGAGCTCTGAGCCTCCGCCGCCTTGTGTGCGTGGGCGAACCCCAGGCAGCTTGGGGGGAATTTTATATCAAGACCGTTCTCCGAATAGGCTGGCCTTGGTGACAGCTTGAGTGGCAGCCTTGGGAAAGGGATGGAGCTGTCTTCATCAGCGAGAGGGAGGGAGGCAGGGGTGGGGGCTTGTCATCCACGCGAGTGATGTCATCTTGAGCACTGATGCAGCCCCTTCCTCCCCAAAAAGAGACACCTTCCCCACTCCACCTCCCTGGTGGCTGGAACACTTCTGGAGTAGGGGTGGGATGGGGGGTTGGATTAGAGGGGCCTGATCCTGTGAGCCGGTGCGGGAAGCAGGGCGTTCGCTTTGCCAGGGAAGGAGCAAACATCCCTCCTCCAGGGAACTCTTCGCGCATCAGGTCAGACCCTCAGCCGGCGCCAATGGGTGCAACGGTGTGGGGCAGCGCCAGGACTGTGCCCCTTTACGCCAGCTGAGGAGCTGGTCTGCTGCCTTCTCCTTGCTCCTCCACCCCCACCTGCCTAGTCTGCACAGTGTTGTTCTGGATCGGCCCGGGCTCGAGAGGGTTTCAGGAGCAGCGCCCCTGGGTCGGGATTCAGGAGACCTGCCCACCAGCTCACGTCGCTGTCCCAGTGCTTCCGAGGGGCGAGGGGCCTGTATGTGCAAAGGATTCTGGGTGGGGGGAATGTTTGTGCCTATGGCTTAAAGACCCCGAGGCGGTGGATTAAACCCGTCTCCCCAACCCCCCCCTCGCAGCAGATGCCGTCGCGATCAAGGGATCCCGAGGGTCAGGGCTGCCGTTCGGGAAGCAGAACAATCCCGTCCCTTGGCAACACGGGCGAGAGAGTCCGAGCTGGATTCTCAGGCGTGCTAAGGCCCCTTTGTACCCGCTTGGGCTGCATAAAGGGGTCTGAAAGTGCCTACTTCCGGACCCCTTTACGCAGCCAGCGCAGGCTGGAAACCTAGTTGACACAAGCCACTGCATTGGCCTAGTTAAAGCAGTACAACCCCTTCCCCCCAGTGTGGACCCAGCATATCGGTATAAAGGTGCTTATATCTGTCTGGGAAGCTATAATGGTATAAGGCATGAATATAGCTGTGAATATGTATAATGATATAAGGCACCTGATATAATGGTGTTCACAGCAGGGTTTCTCAAACTGGGGGTTGGGTCCCCTCAGGGGGTCACGAGGTTATTAAATGGGGGGGGGGTCGCGGCTGTCAGCCTCCACCCAAACCCCACTTTGCCTCCAGCATTTATAATGGTGTAAAATATATAAAAAAGTGTTTTTAATGTATAAGGGGGGTCGCACTCAGAGGCTTGCTATGTGAAAGGGGTCACCAGGACAAAAGTTGGAGAACCACCGCACTAGAGGTTGTACTGGTATAACTGTGTCAGTAGAAACATCACACCCCTAACTGACATAGCTATAGTGAGATCAAACCTGTGTGCCGACCGGGGCTGAGTGTAACTGAGAATCAGGCCCTCTGAGTTTTGCTGGCTCCAGGGTAGGAGAAGGAGCACATTTACTCTGGATCACTAATGGTGAACTGGAGTCTTGGGTTCTGTTCCCAGTTCTGGGAGGGAAGTGTGACGTAGGGGTGAAGGTGTGTGGGAGCCAGGACTCCGGGCTTCTATATTCAGGTCTGGGGGAGAAGCGTGATTAGGATGACCAGACTGCAAGTATGAAAAATCGGGACAGAGTATGGGGGGTAATAGGCACCTATATAAGAAACATCCCCAAATATCGGGACTGTCCTTATAAAATCAGGACATCTGGTCACCCTAAATGTGATCTAGTGGTTGCAGCAGAAGCCTAGGTGGTCAGGATTCTTCGAGTCATTTCTCAGCTCTGTGAGAGAAATGGGGGTCTAGTGGTTGCAGTGGGGTCGGAGTGTCAGGACGCCTGGGTTCTAAGGCCTGGAATGGGAGGGTGCTCTGGTGGTTAGGGTGTAGGACTTGGAACCAGGGTTCCTGGGCTCCCCTCTGGAAAGAGTAGGGTCTGGTGATTACAGGGGTGGGGGGAACTAGAACTCCTGGGTTCCATTCCTGGCGCTGCTACTCCAGGAGAATACCAATGCCCTGCTCTGTGAGCGCGAGTGCTCAGAGCTCCTGGCGGGAAAGGGCAGATGTTCAGAGTCGCGCCGTTTCTCAGGCTGAAAAAAATAAATCTCCCGAACCAACATAAAAGCAGCCTGACAAGTGAGATAAACCCAGCCTTGTGGTCTAAAAATATTGCCCCTTTATCAAGTCCTGCAGTCAGGAATCCCAGATAGCTGATGGCAGAGGGACACTTGCACGGCAAAGGGCCTTGACAGAACATGTGCCTGATGGAGGCAACGTCCCACCGCTCCGCTCAGGCTGCGCCTTCGTTAGAAGAAACATGCGTGGAGCGTAACAGCGTCCGTGCTGTTACTCGGGTCTGGGGGAGATCCCACGGGCACCGATTCTCATTTACACCGAGGCCCTTTTGCATTACTCTAGCCCTGGGAGTCACACCCACGTTCAGGCCCCCTTTACACTGCCAGTGAAAGGCACCTCAGTGTTAATGAGGCTCGGGGCCCAGAAGTACTTAGGTGCCTAACTCCCATTGGAAGTCAGACACCGAAATGCCATTGAGGTTCTAACTTGTCTGTCAATGCACCTCACTGGGGAGTGTGCGTTACAGTCCCAGTTTGTGCTGGGTGAGTCTGTTACAGCCCCATCTTGGGCCCTTCAGCGACCTTTCACTCTGCAGGTCCCTGGTTCAATCCCTGGTGTGTTGGCCAAGATGGCAGCCGAAACGTGGGGTCTGACACGTCGCACCACTCGCACTGACTGGCGTCACACCGGCACAGCACATGAACCCCCGGGGTTTGCATCTGTGTCACTCATCACCTCAGCGATGTTCCCTAATATAGACAGGGCCTTAGGGGCACCCCTGGGCTGGAACTGAAAACAGGCTGCTAGCAAAGCAACTTTGCCCCGGCTTTTCATTTACCCGAAGGCCCTTTGCCCCACTCTGGCAGCATAAAGGGGCCTGAAAGTGGGTGAAAATTGGGGTTCTTCCTGGCTTGTTATTGTAGGGTTGTTAGCGAGCCCTGGGGTGCACGCATGAGTTTTGTTCAGTGTACGGTTGCTTCTCAGAGTCAGACGACGACGTGAGTTTGTTATGGTGGGGCTGCTCAGGGTGGCCGAATTGAGCAGGCTAATTCGTTATTGTGGAGTCGCTCATAAAGACGGAGGTGGGTGCGCTGGTTTGTTTATTGTAGGGTTGCTGATAATGAGCGAAGGGACTGCGACCATTATTTTTCATTATGAAAAACAACTTCAAAGCATTTGGTTTAAAGAGCGTTGCCTCACTCCTCTCTCTCTACACACACACACAAATAAGATTTACAAGGACTTTGTAAACAGGTGGGAAAAGCCGACAGGTCAGATTTTAGCCTGTTCTAAGGAAAATGTCCCTTTAAACACCTCGGCTTCTGCTTAACTATATGATTTTGCCGTTCCCCAGGGATAAGTTGCTAACCCTGTCATGCCTCCGAATCCTGAGTCACTTGCATGATGGAAAGAAAAGAAGCAATTTGATGGCAGTCACTGTATCTCAGCCCGGAGATTCTTCTGTGCTCCAGAGAGTTGTCTCTTAGCAATAGGGCCTGAGTGCATTGGTTCTGCTTCATTCAGTCCCCAGGGGCAAACAACTGCGCTTGTATTTCTTAAAAGGTGAAATGGGGGGAGAGCTTTGGAGAAGAAATTTGTTTAGAAGTAATGATGCCGCTGGTTTTACCTAAGGATTAGCAGGGTTTGCTACTGTTAATGGAAGGTTTCCCTCCCCCCCCCCCATTCCAAAGTGTTCCCCATTTCACAGGTGAGGAAACTGAGGCACGGAGCAGCGGTGTGATTTGTCCAAGGTCATGCAGCAAGCCAGTGTCAAAGGTGGGAATAAACGGAATGAGTCTTGACTTCCAGTCCCTTGCTCTAGCCACGAGGCCGTATTCCCCTTCCTGAACTAGGAATAGAACCCAAGAATCCTGGCTGTAGTGGGAGGGAGTGTCAGCTACTGGATGGAGCCTGGGGGTCAGGACGCCTGGGTTCTCTTCCTCGCTCTGCCCAGCACTTGCTTGGGGATGGCTGTGAAGTTCAATTCGCTGCTGAGCCTGAACCCCCAGTTTTGGAAGGGATGGGAATCCAAACCCATCTGTGAACTTGACGGGTGACTCTGACCCCTTTGGGGTGCTTGAGGTCCCCTTGCCAGCACAGAGCTCTGAGCTGTGCCCACAAAATCCCCTTCTCCAAGCCTCCACAAACCCTGCTCTGGGCTGACAGCTACTGTCTCTCCAAAGGAGTTTAATTAGCGGCCAGGATATTAGCAGCTCATTAGTGGTTTTCACTAGTGTTCATGGCAGCTGTCGCCATGACACCCAAACAAGGGTGGAAGAGTCAGTGGACAGCTTAAATAAATGAAGTATAAAAAAACAACCTGCTCCCCCTTTTGCTCTGCCCATGGCTCATTAGCCTGAGAGCTCATTTCCTGCTAGTAATGAGGAAGAAATGGCTTCATGGAGCGCCTTGAGGGCCTGGTGAAATAGAGGTGAGAGCATCTCATTAACATAGCCTGGCGGTAAGGGATAGGGGTGTGTGTGTGTCCCCTTCTCTTGGCAACCACCATTGCATTCCTCTGTGTCAGACTCCGACACTGCTAGTCAGGTGGGTGGCAGATTGCCAGATTGGATTGGGTTCCTGGCTGTGTTGCCATGGGACACTGGGAGGGTGGGGGAATATGTAGAACCTTGTGGGTACTTCACCTGCTTCTGGAGCATCCAGCATTGGCTGGGATTGGGTTCAGGACACGAGATGAAATGGACCAGCTAGATGGTCTATTCTGGGCTAGACTGCATGGACCGATCTAGACAACATATTCTAGATAGTATTTTCTGGACTACTTCACCTGAATGAGATGAATTGTTCTAGATGCCCATTCTAGATTGCCCCAGACTTGAAGGGTGATTCTAAGTGGCCTTGTTCTAGGCAGCTCTAGACTAGAAGGAGAACACTACTAGGCTAGGTGGATGGTTATAGATGGCCTTTTCTGACTGGATTAGCAGTGTTGATCTGGATGACCTAGTCCAGAGAGAAAGCTCTAGATGGTCTGTGCTGGCATAGCAGTTTCTGTATTTCTTGTTACCCTGCCAGTAACTCAGCCATGATGCTGAATTGCCTTTAGAGGATTCTCTGACACACAACACAGCCAGTGAGCGATCTGGGGTCGTCTTTCAGCTTTGCCTTTCATTGCAGGGCAGAGGGGTCAAAGTGCTGGAGCTGGCGCCAGGACTGTTGGGTTCTATTCCTGGTTCCGATGTGGATTCACAGGGTGACCTTGAGCAAATCGCTGCACCTTGCTGTGTCTCAGTTTCCCAAGCTGTAAAATGGAGCTAAGGAGACCGACCTCCTTGGTAAAGCACTTGGAGGTATACATAAGAAAAGAGCTGCGCATTACAATTACGAAGTGCTTTGAGATCTTGAGAGGGAAGACTCTAGAAAAGTGCAGGGTGTGATAATTAATCATGCAAAGGACGCTTGTTAGGGCTTCAGGAGAATCCAGGGGATTTAGCAGACCCTACCAACGCCGTTACTGAAGAATATCAGACTGGCTTTAGTTTAATTCCATTTTTTAGTACAGTCTTTTTGCAATAAGGAGACAGAATAGCTGAATCATTGCATTGTTATGAGTTGCTTTTTGTATTGTGGTGGTGCTTCGGAGCTCCAGTCATGCACCAGGACCCCGTGCAGGTATAAACACAGAACAAGACAGTCCCTGTCCGAAAGCGCTTCCCATTTAAGTACGCGACAAGAGACAACACCTGGCTAGAGACAGCTCAGTGCGGAGCACAAGGAAACAGTGAGACAGTATTGGTCAGCAAGAGACGCTGGGGTCTCAGCCCAGCAGCAGCCTAACCAGCCTCAAGTTTTTTCTAGGCAATGCTCTTAGCGCGGCTTTGCTCATAGCTCGTAATGAGGGGGATGGAGGGGCAGGGGCAGGTAATTCTCCCAGGGCAGGTGGAGTCTTATTGTTCTCCTGTTATATCACCTTATTTCGAGTGTTGGATGGGGAAGGGATGACGGGACTGGGACAATAGTCTCCCATGTTCCTTTAAGTTGCTCAGACATGGGCATTCTCTCCCCCACCCCCCGGAAGTACTCCTTGCAGCAGATGGGCTGCATGCCATCCTGGCCCCTCGGTGCCTGGGTGGACCAGGCTGGGGTGAAGGCCAAATCATCGTTCACTCTCCTTTGATGCGATGCCCCTAGGTGCTCCGGGGCCCACGATGAGTTAGCACCTTTCATAAAGAGCTCTGATCTGATTAGTGCTCTGCGGATGGAGCGCGACCTAATTCTTTAATCCAGATGAAAATTAGAATGAGACACTGTAGACCATTAAAGTCTCAGGGAGATGCAGAAATTCTCATGATGTCAATGGGCCAGCTCCCCCGCTGGTGTAAATGGGCATAACTCCATGGGTGTCAAATGGGCCAGAGCCCCAAATGGTGTACATCAGCATCACTCTATTGAAATTAAGGGGGCTATGACAATTTAAACCAACTGAGGATCTCTCCCAATGTGACTGACGTGATTTTTACCATCAATCTGTACGCGTCTGTTGAAACTATGAAGCTACAACAGGAAGGGTGGTTAGCTTGGGAGGGTGGGGTGGACACCTGTTCCTCCTACCTTTGATTAAGGTAGCATTTTGACACTGGGGCCAAATCCACAGCTAATGGGGGGAGGGATAGCTCAGCACTTTGAGCATTAGCCTGCTAAACCCAGGGTTGTGAGTTCAATCCCTGAGGAGGCCACTTAGGGATCTGGGGCAAAATCAGTACTTGGTCCTGCTAGCAAAGGCAGGGGGCTGGACTCAATGACCTCTCAGGGTCTCTTCCAGATCTATGAGATAGGCATATCTCCATATATTATTATTTTTTATTTGGTGTAGATCAGCAGCACTTCAGTGGAGTGACATTGATTTACACCAGGGGGCGGGGGAATCTGGTCCATTAATTCCAATGCAACTAGGCTGATTTACCCTGGGTGGGGGGGGCAGAATCTGGCCATCTTTTTTTAGGTACAGGCGCATGAAGAAACAAACATCCTCGCGCTGACAGGGGCCAAGTGCCATGTGATGGTTGCCATGGTAACAGAAAGCTTTCTGACAGGGTCTGTCTCTGGGTGATGCAATCCAGCGCTGGGGGTTTTGTTCGGTAATAGCAATGCTTTTATGGCATACAATGGTTGCAAGGGGGGAGGCATTTCTCTGTCAGCCCCCTCGGCGGCGCTCCGAGCTCCTTGTTGTGGTGTTGTCGTCGTTGTCGTGGTATTGCGTGTCCCTTTAAAATGGTGCCTCCTTCCAACCTTTCAAAGGCAAAGAGATAACAGGCGAGGTGACAGAATAACTCAGATGGGAAGGTCACTTGGTTCTAGACAGGCTGAGTGGGGATGGGGTGGGAGGAGAGGAGACGATGGAGGGGGATAACCTGCAGCTTCATATTATCCGTATTGCAGCATTGCTCATGGACCACAACCACAGAACAAAGCCAGGCCTTGCTTCAGCTTCCAGTCTAAGTAGCAACATGGAAGCAGATTTGGCTCACTGCCCAGGCATCTCGGCCTCCTTGTTCAACTCAGCCAAATGCCACTTGCTCTTCGTGGGACATTTTTTAAAAAACCTTTCTTCCGACATTGCCTATGAAACAGTCCCCTCCCCTCTCCCCTGCTCCTTTGCCACTGGCAAAAAGGAAAACAAACCAAAGCCCCACCAGGCTTTGGGGGAGGATGGTGTTCTGTTGATTTGTTTTGTATTTTGGTTTTACGCTGCAAAAAACCAAACCAATCCAAGTGAAACAACAATTAAGGGTTGTTGTTTTTTCCCGGGGACGTGTGGGGAGGACCCGCGTTTTCCCTCAATGTTTTACGGGAAATTTTCCACAGTGACTAGTTGCCCTGGGACCAGATCAGCTGGGGCCAGGGGATCCATGATGCAGGGGCAGCAAGGCAGGTGGGGGTGGGACATGCTTCGCAGGGCAACATCCCTGGAGGATTCGAACTCTATGGTTTAGACACTAGGGGCAATTTCTCCTCTATGGTTCCTCGCAAACCTAGAGCGGCGGGCGGGTGTGAAAGGTTTTACTTCCGGGAAGATGGCGGCCTCCATGCAGCGCTGGGCATGTGGCTGCGGGGAAGGAATCCGGTGTAACAGTGAGTGGCTGCGTATGGGGAGCCGAGGGGGCTGGAGATATCGGGGGCCCCTGGAGAGCAGAAGGTGGGAGGCTGGAGGTGGAGTCGGAGGGGCTGAAGATGGGGGGCTGGATTGGGGGGTTGGAGAGGGATCCGGGGGGCTGGATGGACAGCTGAAGGTGGGGGTCTGGAGAGGGCTGGATGGGGCGCTGGGGGGCGGGCTGGAGAGGGCTGGATGGGGAGCTGGGGGGCTGGATGGGGCGCTGGGGGGC
>NC_048321.1:9628766-9642028 GCF_013100865.1 Trachemys scripta elegans
GGGGGGGCTGGGGAACTGGCATGCTTGGGGACGGAGAGCTAGTGGGGGGCATATAGAGGGTTGGAGGGAGGGGGATGCCAAGGGTTGGGTGCTGTACTTGGCTCCCTTTGTCTTGCTTTCCCTGGATTTGATCTCCCATTTGGAATAGGACAGATCAGTTTTGCCAACTGTTCACATGGGATGGGGGGCACTGGGTGGGGCAGGTACTGCCCTTCTGGTTTCTTGCAAAGAACCCATTACAAAGGAGATCAGTATCCTTGTCCCCATTTTACAGATGGGGAAACGGAGGCACAGGGAGGTGAAATGACTTGCCCAAGGTCACACAGTAGGTCAGTGGTGGAACTGGGAATAGAGCCCAGGTTTCCTGAGTCCCGGTCCACTACGCCACACTGCCTGTATGTTTATAGTCTATTGGCAATGGGTGCTGCTCAATGCAAATGATCATTTCAGCATGTGTAATTATGTGCCACCTTCCTACGATAGAGTGATGCACAGGGCGGCCTGGAAACTGCAGGGTTCAAGTAGCATCAAGCTTTAGAATAGCAACCTGAGTCCATCATGAACGGCTCTCCCAAGAACAAGACCGGGGGGATGACGTTTGCAGAGCAGCAGTTACAGAGGCATGGCTGGAAACAAGGTACGGACTTGATGCATCCAAAAATCAGGTGCACAAAATAACGATTGATCTGGAGGAGGTGGGTCGGAAGCTCCTTTGCTCCCTGTCTCCCAACACAAGGACCAGGGGATGCTCAATACAATTGAAACGTGGCACATTCAAAACTGATACATGCAAATAATTTGTTCGTACGATGTGCCATTGGACTGCAGCACTCCTTACCACAAGATGTCATCGAGGCCCAGATTCAACGAGGGATTGAGTGTGTGGGTAGACAATAAGAATGGCCAAAATTATAATAAGTCAATGATAGAATTTTTTGAAGGGATATTAAACCTCATGCTTCAGGGTTTAAGACAATCTTTGACTTATGAGGGTCAGGAGGAAACCTTGCCCCAGAAAAGATTATCCCAATAGTGAAGGGTTTCTCGCACTCTCTTCTGAAGCAGCTGGTGCTGGCCACTGTTGGGCACAGATCAATGGGTTAGAAGGATCTCAGTACTGATCCAATCTGGTGATTCTTCTGCTCACAATTTTGTGTCTCTTGGCTGCACTGGGTTTTCCATTTCCGTGCAAGGGGCTTGTTGGAGCTTTGTCCCCTTCTAGTGCCTGAACCATGTAAGAGGTTTATGGTTCTGTTGCTGGTTAGTCTTTCAGCTAAGAAGCTGGGGCTTGTGTTTTTTGGATCAAGAGGTTGTGGGTTCGATCCCCACCTACGATCCCTCCAGGAGCCATTAATGTGAGGGAAGTCCTGCATTTATCTTGCTGTGCTCTCTCTAGGCAAAGGGCTGGGGAAACGAGAGAACGGCATCTCTGAAGCCATCAAAGTGAAAGTGAAATGCGACACAGCTGGGGTAAGGAAGACCTGGTCTATACAAGCAAAACTTATCATCAGTACATCTAGGCTGTATAATGCGGTGCCCCCCTTGGCCTTATACATAGGTGGAGTACTCTGGGGGCTGGATGACTCTGGGGACTGCGAATAGGCTGTTCAGATCCTGCTCGTTTGCCATCTGGCTTCTCCTTGGGCCTGCATGGAATGAGCCCAATTCCTAGTGGGGCAGGCTTGTTGGTTTTGTAGGTTTGTCTGATTTTTCTCCCCTTCGAGACTTCTTTTGGTGTGTGGGAGATTGAGGTGCTGAGGGCCCCCTCTCGGTCCCCTTTATTCCTTTCTTTCAAAGGCTCTCGTGGCCGCACCTGATGCCGTTCCATCAGCGCTGCTTCTGGATTGGCAAAAGAGAATCAGCTGCTCCTTCTCTCTGCTGCCTTCCCTCCCAGAGCTGATTCTGCCGCTTCGGCTGCTCCCCCAGCCCCTGCTAGGCCAACAGATGAGGTTGGCTTTAAACTGGCTTCCCCCTGGCCTGAGCTGTCCAACTCCATTGCCAGCCCAGGGCCCTCCCTTGCACACGCATACGCCTCAAGCTCCTTGAGTGTCCCACACTTGCAAAAGCTCTGTGCTTTGTAAATAAAGGAGGACCTAGAGCCTGACTGGGTTGGGAAGGATCCCGACAGCTGTGTTGGATCAGCAGATCCTGAAGGGGAGCAAGGCAGGGTTTTTTAAACCCTTTCTTTTCCAACCCAGGTGGGTCACGACCCAGCAGAGCAATTCACTTTCCATTGGTGGGATCACCTCTTCAACAAGTCGGCTGCGAACATCTTGGTGGAGGCTGGGCAGGTAAAGGGGGAGATTAGGGGTTGGGGGGATCAGGGAGGCCTGGATGTCTTGATCTAAGTGCTAAGAGCTAGATGGGATTGACAAAGAGCGGCCGACGCCAGGCTACAGACGTGGTTGTATAGGAGACGCCCTCCCAGAACAAAGCCGGACCCTGCTCACTTCTCCAAAAGCGCTTTGGGTGTTTTCCCTGGCCAAAGCTATAATGAATGGAGCTCCCGCAACTCGCCACTCAGTGTGCGTCTCCCTCTGTGGCCAGTCCTCTGACGCTAGGTGTCTGTTACAGCCCCCTGCTACAGAGCCTGGGTCCTTAGTTCAATCTGTAATGACTCGTGATTTTCGCTCGGGAGATCCCTGGTTCAGTACTGGTGGTGACTGTCACATATGTTCTTAAGGACCGTGCGTCATGGGCCTGATCTGACGAGATGCTGGGCTTTACAAAGGGGGATCACTATAGTCACCCCCATTTTAAGGATGGGGAAACTGAGGCACAGAGAGGTGGTGATTTGTCCAGGGTCACAGTGCCAGAGCTGGGAGTGTAGAATCCAGGAGTCCTGAGGGCTCACCTGTACCTTAACCACAAGACCATCCTTGGACCAGTGATCAGGAAAAACATTACAGTTGATTCTTTCTTTCTTTTCTGCTCACTGGTCCAAGGGTCTCATGTGGACAGGTACTGGGCTGGGTGGCAGGACACCGGCTTTCTCTTTTTGCCGCAGTGCTGTGCTGGCTCGGGCATGGTGTTCTCCCTCTGGGAAACTGAGGCACGCAATCTCTAAAACCGAGCCGATGATACCGAGCCACCTTGGCAAAGTGATTTGAGATTGAACGCTCTCCTTTGTCGTGATGCTAACAGAAAAACTCCAGAACTGTTAGGCAGCCGGTGTCTATGTTACTGAGCAATATTGTCTCATCGTCTCCCTCCCCCCTTCCCCCCCTTCCATCTGAGAGTATCCGCCGGTCATCTCCTGTCTCGTACTTAGATTGGAAGCTCTTTGGGACGGAGACTGTTTCTTTGTTCTGTGTTTGTACAGCGCCTAGCACCATGGGACCCTGGGCCAGGGCTCCTAGGCAGTACTGCAATGCAGATAAGAATACAAACACCTGTCAGGAATGGTCTGGTTATTACATAGTCCTGCCGTGAGTGCAAGGGACGGGACTAGATGACCTCTTGAGGTCCCGTCCAGTCCTGCACTTCTACGGTTCTACGATTAACTGTATGTAAGTGTGAAATATGGAGCACGTAATTAAACTAGCTAGTGGCCTGTCGTGAGTTCTGGCTGTTCACACGATGCCTGTTTAAATCTCCTAGGATGGCGTCCAAATGAAAAAGCTCTCTGAGCAGGACGGGGAAATCAGCAACAAGAAGCCCCGCAAAGCACCCAGTGCCAGGAGCATGCTGTATGGCCGCTTTGTGAAGGTAATAGGGCGCGCGGGTCGGTGTTCGGGATTCCCCGTCGCTGCAGACAGGCTCCTGGGCTGTCGGCTCTAACGTCTTGCATTTCTGTCGTGCCTTCTGTCCTGAAAGATCCCACAACTACACACATGCTTCAGCCACTGCTGAACTTCAGCCACCTTGGGCGTGAAATGAGCCAACTGTCTGGCAGCGCATAGTGACGCTGTGCAGGGATTGCCCACCCAGTGTTGAAATGCAGCCCCCTCTGGGGTGGAGCCTGGTAGCTGGACAGCATATAAGGATGCAGCATAGGGTTCGCTCACTGAGCTCTGAAATGCTGCTGCCTCGGGGGTAAAACAGGGCAGAAGTCTGACAGCACATAGCAACGGTGCACGGGGATCATGTTCCCTGTGCTGAAATGCAGCTGACTCTGGGGTCAGGCACACAGCTGTTTTGACACCTGCCCTGCAACACTGTACAGTTTAGGGACAGTAATAGTGTATCCAGCTGAGGCTGCGTGGAGGGGAATGTGGCCTAGATACTGGGGCTAATGACACACATTATATGGGGATATATCTGTCTCATAGAGCTGGAAGGGACCTTGAAAGGTCATTGAGTCCAGTCCCCTGCCTTCACAGCAGGACCATGTACTATCCCTGGCAGATTTTTGCCCCAGATCCCTAAATAGCCCCCTCAAGAATTGAACGCACAACCCTGGGTTTAGCAGGCCAATGCTCAAACCACTGAGCTATCCCTCCCCTGCCGTTGTCGCCATATAGAGCGCTACCTCCTCACACCCCTGTGCTCATCCCTCAAGAGGGGGTAGTGGAGCATTTCATAGCGTCCCAGGCCAGACGGGACCACTGTGATTGTCTAGTCTGACCGCCTGGATAACCCAGGCCGGAGAACTGCCCCAAAGTCATTGCTAGGGCAGATCTTCTGGAAAAAACATCCCATCTTGATTTAAACACTGCCAGTGATGGAGAATCTACCACGCCCCTTGGGTAATGACTCTCTCTGTTCAAAAGGTACACCTTATTTCCAGTCTGAGCTTGTCTAGCTTCAGCTTCCAGCCGTTGGCTCATCTTAGACCTTCCTCTGCTAGATGGAAGAGCCCATGATTCAGTATTTGTTCCCCATGCAGATACGTAGAGACTGTGATCAGGTCACCTCTTGCCCTTCTCTCTGTTAAACTGAATACGTAGACTCAGGCAGCTCAATCGCTATATGGGATATTTTCTAATCCTTTAATCATTCTCGCGGCTCTTCTCTGTACCCTCTCCAGTTCCTCACCGCCCTTCGTGAATTGTGCATAGATGTGGGGATGGGGAAACTGAGGCCCAGAAAGAGACCATCACTTGTGTCCAAGGCTACCCAGAGAGGCAGAGCTGGGGATAGAACCCAGGAGTCCTGACTTTCAATCTAATCTGCAACGCTACCTCTCTGGACTAACACAGAGCCTGCTCCCCCACCCTCCCACTCGCTTCCCCTACACCTGCAGCACGGACCGTGGGGTGGTGGGGGTGTCTCCAGCGCGATGATTTCTGACTGCACCTGTCTCCGTCCCAGGCGGCCACGCTGACGGCAGGAGGGGAGGAGCCAACGAAGCAGGTTTCCACCTCGGAGAGCAGCGAGGACGAGGAGGAGAAATTGGACCTGTCCAGTGTTAGGAAGTAAGTGCCCAGCCAGGCGTGGGGGCAGGGAGCAGCTGTTCTGAGCCACTGGGCTGGGCCATGTGCTAAAGGCACCAGCCACAGGACACATCTCTGCTCAGAGGGCCAGATCCTGTGAGAACAGCCTGCACCCCAAGGAGGTTGTGGGAGGGGCAGTCCTACTCTGTGATCGGATTCTGCCGTAGTCCCTGTGACTGCTGTGTCATCCCACGGCTAGTTGATCTCCATTGTATTAGAGCTGTCGTTCCCCCCACCCCCCAGCAGTGCAGGAGGAGTCCTTGTGCCAAATGCAAGGGGTGGGGGGGCGCAAGATCCCTGCTGGGTCTTCCTCCCCACCCCAACTTGCCGGAGAGCTCAGGGTTTGCTCGGGGACTGAACCATTTCTCCAGGGGAGTGGTGGACTTGGCTTCTTGGTGGCACCCTAGGAGCGAAATAGCCAGTTCTCCCCTCCTCGCTGGGACTTGCAAGCACCATGAGGGGTAGGTGAGCAGCTGTCCCTTTCTGTCTAGTGCCCCATGTGGTAGGGGCGGGGTAGGACACAGAATGTGGGCCCGATGAATAGAACGGCACTGGGGAGCACACCCTGTTTACCCCCACTCCAGCTCTGGTGGTCTTCCCCACCCGCCAGCCAGCCTCTGACTAATTCATTCAGTCCTGGGGGCAACAGGAAAACCGGAAATGCCTGGTTTCCACTGGGGGAATCTCTCCCCAGCTGTTGCCTTGTGCATATCGCAGGCGGCGGTGTCATCCCTTGGATATACAGCTCGGCCGACAGAAGCACTGCAGCGGGCGACCCCTTTAGCAGTTAGCACCCCAGTGATCCCTGCTGCAAACTCTCTTGTCTCTCTCCCCCAGGCTGACAGATGAGGAGCTGGTCCGAGCCTGCGGCGGCCGCACGGCGCACAAGTAAGTGGGCGGAAAGACATGGCTAGTGCCGGCTCGGAATGCCACGTCCTCCCCCTTCCTCAATTGCACCAGGATCCCTTCCAGCCCCAGTGCCTTCCATTTATCCAGCATGGTGGTTGGGGGGGGGGGGGGGGGAGAGAGTTCCACTGAATGACCTACCTTTCCTGTAGCTCAAGTGGACTTTTAAGGCTCCTGGACTGTAGCGTCCCAGGCTGGGGGCTATTCAGAGCGGGCTGAGTTGGGGGGGCTGGTTCTGTTTGATTCCACATCTCAGGAACCCGTCCCCGCCTCTGAGTGCGGTGGGAGCGTGGGGCTGGAGCTCAGACCCTATGCTCTGCCCCCTGGCGGCACATTGCCCCGGCTCCCTGCTAACAAGGAGGCCCTGCCAGCAGGACCTGTTCTAACCCCTCCGACACTTGGCGCTCCTGCTTTGCTAGCCCGACCCAGGAGTCAGAGAGGGGGATAGCTGGAGTCCAGTTCAGGCCCAAGGAAGGGAGGTTTGGCTCACGCACCCCCTAGTTCCCAGCATCCCAAGGCACCAGCCAGTATCCAGCTGAGAGTCTGTCGGATGCAACTGCAGTGGAAGTGGGGAGGATACATTGCAGGGCTGACTTACGAGAGGGCGGTCGCAGGTCTCCCTGGCCTAGGCACCATCTCTTCTCAGGCCGTCGTTAACCTGCCCTGTCCGGTGCGTTCTTCCCAGGGGAGCCCGTCACGGTCTGACCATGAGTGCCAAGCTGGCCCGGCTCGAGGAGCAAGAGCGAGCCTTCCTGGCTAAGTACAGCCAGAAGGAGGAGCAGAGAGGCGGCGCCCCAGAGCGTCAGCAGGAGGCAGTGGCGGGTGCCTCGGCCCCGGAAAGCAGCAACCCAGCTGAGAGGCGGCAGAAAGCCAAGAAGAAAAAGCGGAAGAGATCCAAAGAGAGGGGGGGTTGTGCCGAGGAGGAGGAGAGGCGGGCCAGGAAGAGGAGGAAGAAGAAAAAGAAAGAGAAGGGGGAAGCGGCGGAGCGTTTGGAGAGCGAGTTGCCGGACTCAGGGGAGCAGCCTGAGGGGAGGACGGACCAGGACAGCCCCAGGGAAAGGGCCAAAAAGAAGAAAAAGAGGAAGGGGCAGTGAACGGGGGCTCATCCTGTTTGAGGGGGTGCCACCCTCCTGCCTGCTATGAACCCGCCGCACATTCATCTCCTGCTGCGGGCCCTCTTCCCAGTCACTCGGCAACCGCTCTTTAGCCCACCTTTCCCACCCTCGCTTTGGCTGCAGGGGTTAACGGGCCG
The DNA here is from genome assembly GCF_013100865.1 of Trachemys scripta elegans. NCBI lineage: Eukaryota > Metazoa > Chordata > Testudines > Emydidae > Trachemys > Trachemys scripta. Next base: position 9,636,300 of record NC_048321.1, read on the forward strand.
GCCCTCTTACCCAAGGGAGCCGCTCTGTGCACAAGTACGTGGGTGGAAAGACATGGCTAGTGTCCGACTGCTGGAAAAGAGCCACTGGGGCGTTTATAGCCGGGGTGGGGGTTTTTCATGCTGCTGGAGCCTAGCCGGAAGCAGATGCTCTTAGGGCTTGTCCACACAGCAGGTTACTGCGTGAGGCACTTTCAGTGCATTGCAGCAGCGTCCACACGGGATGTTACCGCACAGTAACGTGCTGTGTAGACAAACCCTTTGACCCTGGACAAGGCAGAGCAAAGAGGAGATTAAAAATACCCCTCACAGCACTGATCACAACCACTGAGCACGGCTCTGCCCTGCAAGGGAATCAGTTGATCACGCCACTCGTGAATAACTCAATTCTCCAGCTTTTGCATCCCATTTCTGGCTGTTGTGTCCCATGAGGGGTTGAAACACCAGTAGCGGCGGTGCGAGTTTTGCCGCGGACTTCACAGGACCAGGGTTTCACCCGCTGTATGTTTGCAGCATGGGTCAGACGGGAAGAGAGGGAAGGAAAGGCCAATTCAGAGAGATTTTTAGTGTCAATAAATCTTTTATTGCAGAGAAAAAACAAGGTGGATTTTATATACACATCAGCGGTGGCTACAGCTGTAAAGCCCATGGAACGCAGGCCCTTCCGTGGGTAGTATATTAAACAGAGTTCACGTCAGAACTTCATTTCTAGACCCACCTGTAACTCCCAACAAATACACCCCCCACCCCCTTTTAATGAACTTTAACACTTTGGGTCTGATCCAAAGCCTCCCGCCGACTGCAAAGGGCCTTGGGTCAGACCAAGCACAATCCCCAGCACACGTGTGCTGACCACAGCTGACTTTGCACGCGCCAGGCAGAGCTATGCCGGGGATTTCCTAACACCAAACAAGGCGCTGAGCGCTCCCACCCGTGAGAGCAGCGCAAGTCAAAGGCACTTTGCAGAACCGGGCCCTACTTGCGCAGCACAGCTAGTCTCACCCCTACTAACCAGCAATGCTCCCCTCCCCCCAACACCTGCTTGATTCAGTCAAACACGGGGCAGGGCTTGTCTCTGCTTCCCAATCAAATTCCCCCCCTCATTCAGATTTTGGCTAAAGCCAATCCTGCCTGGCCCCGGCTAGGGTAACTGCAGGACGCAGTCAGTCTCGGGGTAGGGCGGCAGATTAAGCGAGTATTTTTGCTGCAGCGCCATTGGCACAAACCTGCCCCCCAGGAAGTGATAGCGGCCAGCAAAATGCTGTGCAGCTTTCTTGGGGGCAGTGAGAGAAATGAGCATGTCGGGCTGGAGGCCGTCGGGGCTGCCTTTCTCCACGTCCCAGCCTGAAAAAAAACAAGGGGGAGCCAGTTAGCCAAGTAAGTTCCACTCCAGGCAAACTCCCTCCCACGTCTGAAGAGCTTCCCTGATGTCACTCATCAGAGCGTTACTAGTTCCCCACGGAATACGCAAGGCTCAATTCTCCTCTCACCGATCGACAACTCCCAGAATGTCTCTTCCGTGCATTACGGGAGCACCTAGAAACCCCAACTGAGATCAGGCCTAGGTGCTGCAGAAGAGAGGGGGGGAGAAAAAGTATTTGCCCCTATTTTAGAGCTGGGGAATTGAGGCACGGAGAGATCTGCCCACGGTCACATGGAGCTGGGACTTGAACCCACTTTTCCTGAGTCCCAGTTCAACACAAGACCCTCATGCTGACTAACACGATGGGTGACAAAGCAAATACTGGCTGACGCAACATAAAGCCAGCTTGTGAATTCACTCACAGGGCACAAGCTGGCAACGGTCAAGAAGGAATTCTTCCTTTCCCTGCGCTACCAGCACTGCCCAAGTGTGTTACAGGGGTAGAGACAATTACCTTCCCCTGAAGCCTCCGGCACTGGCCACTGGGATTTGGCTGGCCCAGTGAGTTTAAATCGATAGTACAAATCTTCACAGCAGAAGCCTGGGATAACCCAACAGGTCTGCTGCTGTCCCGATCGGTGACATTGCTGCAAAGCGCAGCATGTCACCAGGACCTTAGAGGCCAATGTGATCAAGAGAGAGAAGTTAATGGATGCCCGAGCGTCTGGGCAGCGCCGGGACGGGATGGAACAAACCGGAGGGGATATCGATGCTGGCGATGGGGACGGTGACTTGCTCCAAGGTCCTGAGGATGCTGCCGAAAGGTTCCCGCACGGCTCCCTTGAAGCTGAACCCGAAAATAGCATCCACCACCAAGCCATACAGCTCGTCAATCAGCATGGCCTGTAGGCAAACGGGGGTCAAGAGATTAAAACAGCAGGGTGCCACCCCCCACCCCGGCACATGCACACTCCAGAACATATCTAGACAAGGAATAGTCTTAAGTACCAGCATCTCCAGCTGGGCCCGATCCTGGTCTCAGACTGGTGTAAATCCGGAGTAACTGCATCGGTTTACACTGGGGTGGCTGAGCTCAAGCCAGGTCAATCCGGGGTGACAAGCGAAATACAAAGGGCCTTATTCTAACCTCACCCGTCTGTAAAGCAGGAGTCGCTCCACTGAAGTTAGACTGGCGTACGGGAGAGGAGGCTCAAGCCCCGTATCTTTGTGGAAAGAGAACACGGCTACCCCAGTCTAAACGCACTGACTTCAGTGGAGTGACTCCTGATTCACACCAACGTAACAGAGCAGACCACGGCCCAGTCATTTGCGCACACGCTCCCTGCTCTGCAGAGAATTGGGTGGCAGCACCAGGTACATTTGTCAGAGATACCGGGGACGCCCAGACGCTGTGGCGATAAGCACCACAGAGATGCCCATGAACAAGTAATAAACCCACGTTGCTCATTTCCACTTTAACTGGATTTACTGGTTCTGCGGTGGTGCCTGAGAGCCCCGTCATGGAGCAGCTCCCCAGCGTGTTAGGTGCTGTACAAACCCAGGACAAAAAGACGCTCCATCCTGTAGCCTTTCCCCTCTCACACCTCGCTTCCCCTTCTTCCTTGAGATCCCAAAGCACTAATGATTTAACCTGGCTACAGGAAGTCAGACTAGGCCATCGCAATAGGGTTCAGAATCGAACCTAGACGAGGAAATTAACCCTTGGTCTGCGTCTGGCACGCGAGCCTCTCTCCCCTATTTTGTGCAGTGAGGCATATACAACTGAAGCCATGAAATGGACCAAGACAGCACGAAAGTAACAATGCTGGATATTCCACGCGCCCTACCTCCGATGGGAATGCCGAGAGAAAGGGAATGTCCATCTTCTGGCACTGAGTCGTCAACCCTTCAAACAGAGCTTTGCCGGGTCGCTTGGGGTAATGCACGCTCGGCTCGTAGCCCTGCAGGGACAACAATTCCAGGCGATGCTCCAGTGTGGTCACGGGGCTTATGAATGGCCTGATTCCCAGCACAGACCCACAGCTAGTGTCACCTGCCTGGGGCTTGGATGTATCAGGTCAAACAAACACCACACACTTCAGCCTCCTCTCTGTCCCTATGGTTCCCCAAAGCACCTCCTCTCTCCTAGTTCCCTCTCCCGTCCAGAGCTACACCCTTGTGCCCAGGGCCGAGGTAAACAGCTGCACCTGCCGCAGCGCGTTGGCAGAACTTCACCCAGGGCTGCTCACTGAAAAATCCGTATGCGAGGGAGGGAGGCTGGTCCGTCCTAAAGGAACGGGCCCCCTGTTACGGAGTCCCCGGGCGATGCTCTGGAACTGCTCCCCACAAAGCCAGTCAGGACTTTGGGGAGCCTCCTCTCCCTCGGAGCAGACTGTCTTCAGGGCAAGGAGCTCACACGGCTTCACCTCCTGGGTCTGAACTTGGAGCATTCAGCATATGCCCCTCCATGCGCTTCCCACAGCGAGTCTGCCCAGGCGGGGTCCTGGGGAAGCCAGAGGGTCCTGCACCCCCACTTCACAGTCAGACGTGGCTCTCAGCCAGCCAGTAAAACAGAGGTTTATTAGATGACAGGAACGCGGTCTAAAACAGAGCTTGTAGGTACAGCGAACGGGACCCCTCAGCCAGGCCCATTCTGGGGCACAGCGAGCCAAACACCCACGTCTGCTCTCACTCCTAGTCCCCAGACAGCTCCAAACTGAAACCCCCTGCAGCCCCTCCTTTCTGGCCTTTGTCTCTTTCCTGGGCCAGGAGGTTACCTGATCTCTTTGTCCATCTTTAGCTATCCCCTTGCAAGGGGGGGAAGGGCCCTGGCCATTTGTTGCTAGGAGACAGATTGTCGGCCATTTATGCACACTGGAGACTTAAAAAATGCATAGGGGAAACTGAGGCACCCACACAGTATTCAGAGGAAACATTAAGAACAGTCCCACTTCGTCACACCCCCTAAGGGGCATCTCAGCTAAGATCTGAATGGAGCAGGGAGGTTTCCAGGCATCGTCTGGCTCACTCCTGCATGAGCGTATACGCCTGAAGGACGCTTGCTTGGCTGCTGCTTTTGCTGTATCTGCTCTGGGCAGAGAGGACTTAAGTCTCCAGACATATTGCCAGCGCTACTCACAAACATCTTCAGATGCCTGGCACAGACCAAGCCGTCCCCGCCGTTATTCCCCGGGCCACAGACGATCAGCACCGTGGGTGGGCTTTTGGTGAAGGAGCTGGGCGGATAGGCCTGGGCGGGGGAGAAAAGAACAGGCTTCGGTAAACAGCACAACAGGCCATTCGTAGAAACACAGGGGTAGCAGGGATCGGAGCCCTGTAACCGACCACAGACAGAGGCGCCGATAACGCCACCTCCAAGGTAGCTGTGCTGCTTGCCAAAAGCCTGGATAACAATGCACGCTGTCATGATGCCTAGCTGGCGGCCTCCACCCCAGAGGTGGCTGCATTCCAGTGGCCTGCATGCGCACGTGTGAGAGAGAGATGATCCTGCTGTGTTTAGTCTCGTGCTCTGGGATGGCAGATTCAGCCTTATAAACCCGGGAAGCTGCGTCCCAGGGCAAACTGATCTAAGAACCTCATTTACAACGCTGGGTCCCCTGGATCGATCACTTGCAGGAGCTGCAAGGGGCCACGCCACTGCCTTCCAGCCCTGCACAGAGCTCCCCCCCACTCCCTGGAAGGTCATGGCTGGATCGGGACGGGCGGGGCTCCCCAAGAGCAGGGAGAACCCAGGTGTGCAGTGCTCACCTTGGCAATGGCCGTCGCACAGCTCAGCCCCGCCAGCTCCATGAGTTGGTCGACGCTGAACTTGTACTCCGTGAAGAGCTCTTGATCGATGGCTTGTGCTTCCTCCTGGCTGAGAGGAGACGCAAACGACATGAGCCACCGGGCGTGTGATTGAACGGCTCGTCTTCGCGGCCGTTAGCACAGATGCTGCCTCTCAGCAGCTAACACGACCACCCGGCTCACACCGCCACTCGAGAGCAGCTAGTCCTCCAGTACCGTCCCGTAATTCCCCCCGGGCAGCCCGAAAGGACAGGCAAGATCCCCCACAAGGCACTGGGAAAGAATTCGGGGAGCAGCTCAGCTCCCTTTAGCGCTAAGGAGCCCAGCAGACTTTGCACCACCCATGAGCGAGCAGCGCCCGCGTGGCCAAGGGTTATTTTGCACTGTTGCTGCTCTCACTTCAGCGAGGCTGACTCGAGAGGAGTCGCAGATCACTCCAGCCCAGGGGTCGGCAACCTTTGACAGGTGGTGTGCCCGTCTGCCGGCTCCTGCCAGCCGGGGTCCCGGCCGCTGGCCCCGCTCAGCCCGCTGCCGGCCCGGGGTTCCGTCCATCCAGGCCGGC
>NC_048321.1:9642310-9664480 GCF_013100865.1 Trachemys scripta elegans
CTGCTGCAGCCCCCATTTCCCCCCTCTCCTGCCCTACAGCCCCATTTCCTATCTCCTCCCAGCAGCCCCCTCTCCCGATTTCCCCTCCCCAGTCCTTTCCCCTGCAGCCCCCCCATTTCCCCAGCGCCCCCTTGGCGGGGGCAGGGCCAGGGGGCTACCTGAGGTGCCTGACCCCGCTGCGCCCCGGGTTCTGCATGGCGCTGCCGCTGCGCCCCCGGCCTGCGCCCCAGGCCCCCGCAGGAGACGCCCGCTGCACCGCGCAGCGCCCCGCGCCCGCCGCCGCCAGCCGGGAGCCCGAGGAGACCAGCAGGCCGAGCCCCAGCAGCGCCCTGAGCCCGGACATCCAGCTCCGGCGGCAGCCGCCCGGCCCAGCTCCGCTCCGCTCCGCCCCGGAGCGCACGGAGCAGGCGCTGCGCACAGGCGCCCCGGCGTGGGGGTGGATCCCGGAGCCAGGGACTGGAGCCGGGCCTTCCTCCGGCTCTCTGCATCCTTTCTGGGCACTGCAACCTCCCTCTGGGACCATGCAGCCCCCTCGGGCTGTGCAAAGCCCGCTGAAGAGACAGGTCCCACCGGCAGCGCCTGACTCGTCCTCTGAATCGACCAGCGCCTCTGAATATACCAGCCTCTCCGCCTCTGAATCGACCAGCCCCTCTGAATATACCAGCCTCTCCGCCTCTGAATCGACCAGCCCCTCTGAATATACCAGCCCCTCAACCTCTGAATCGACCAGCCCCTCTGAATATACCAGCCTCTCCGCCTCTGAATCGACCAGCCCTTCGTCCTCTGAATATACCAGCCCTTCTGAATATACCAGCCCCTCCTCAACCTCTGAATATACCAGCCCTTCTGAATATACCAGCCTCTCAGCCTCTGAATATACTAACCCTTCTGAATATACCAGCCCATCTGAACATGCCAGTCCCTCAACCTCAGCCTATGGATATACGTCTGAATATACCAGTTCCTTTGCGTCCGGATATGCAAGCTCCCCTGCTGCCAGGAATACAAACACACCTGAATATGCAAGCCCTGGTCTCTCTGGGTATGCAACCTCTGGATATGGGAGCCCTGCTGCCCGTGGATACAAAAACCGCTCCACAACTGTATATTCTAAGTCTTTGGATATGGGAAATCCATCTGAATATGGGAACCTGTCCACCCTAGACTATGAAACCCCTGCAAAACACACAGGGCCTGTGAGACTCAGCACGTGTAATGCCCTCAGAAGGTGCAAGGGGGATTGTATGTGCTGGAGTGATAAGAAAAAGCAATAAAGACCCAATGGAATAGATGTGTGACCCTTTAAAGGGCAGGTGTCTTACGGCTTGGCATCTTGCGTGTGCTTAAACTCGGGTTTGACTCAGACTGCGCCCTTTTGAGCAAATGAAAAAATATTTCTAGAGAGCCTGATTGAAATGTTAAAGGGGACATTGTCAGGGTTACAGAAATGATGCAGTAACTAAAAGCCACAAATATCCTATACGTGGGTGCCAGTAATGCTTAAGATGATTAAAACAGAGTTGTAAAACCATCTAATTCACTTTCCACCGCAGGTGTGGTTTGCTTTATTTTCTTGCTCTTCAATGCAAATGGAAACAGACTAAGGCCCCGTTGCTGCAGGCAGATCCTACGGTGGTGAGGTTGTGCATGGATGGATCGAACGATTATCATTTGTATCAAGGTACCACATAGAGGCCCTGACCAAGATCAGGGCTGCATTGTATTGGGTGCTCGCTAGATGCATAGTCAGAGACACACCGTGGCCCGCTCTTCCCATTTTGCAGAAGGGAGCTGACGCAGGGAGAGATTAAGTGATTTTCTCAAGGTCACCCAGGGAGACAGTGTCAGAGCCAGGCCTTGAACCTACATCACCTGAGTCCCAGGTCAACCTCTTAACCACAAGGTTAGGATTAGGCTTTAGGAGACCATCCCTGCAACTTGTTTTGTGCAGGACACCTTTGTGATGTCAATGAGACTCCAGATCATCTACTGGGACCCCATATCAGGGGCTTAGTGAGTTTCACTTTTGTTTCTAGCCAGTGTCTTGTCAGTTTCACCTCCCTGAATGCCACCTGCTGTAGGAAAAGGCTGCAGTGTTTGAGTTGCAGGGGACTGTTCACATCCAAGCACAATAGAAGTTATACAAATAAAAATAAATTCTATGTTAATTTAGGGTTTGTAAAACTTTTTTTTTTAAACAACCCTTGTATTTATGTGAGCTGACAGGGCCTGATGTACTGAAACCAATTGGCTTCAATGGCCTGTTTTGGTTCAGGCCCTGAATGTCTTATGAAATCACACCTTGCGATGACCCAAGAACTAATAACCTGAATCCGAACCTTCTGGAACCTTTGAGGGTGAGAGAATTCAAAAATCCCAATTCTGTGGTTTCTAACCACCGCTAAACCACATAGAGTGAAACGCCTTCGTTCGATGAGAGAGATCCTTTGATCATGGCCTTAGGAGAGAACTCAAATGAGGATGTTCCCTCTCTCCAAAGCCATGATCCTACAAGCACGTGGGTGACTTTATTCTTGTGCGTAGTCCCCCTAAAGTCCCTGGGATCGTTCATGCAAGTAAAGTCACACACGTGTTTAAACGTTTGCAGGACTGGGGCCTTTATGCATGAAATGTTAAGGTTCTTCAACAAGTCAATGAGTAGTTAGAGCTTGTACCTATTGAGATCCAGGAAGTGGGCGGGCTTCCACTGCTAAAGGACCCCCCGCCCCCATCCTAAGGGGAGGATCTACAAGACCCGGAAACTAACTAAGTTCAGGGGACAACTAATGTAATGACAGGGACAGGAGTGCGGTCAAAGGGTCAAAAGAAGGGAACCTGACGGGGACACCGAGCAGAGAACCTCGGACAGTGCCCACTGCTCCTCAAAGGTGTCAAGGGAGCCAGTGGATGCCACCCAGAGGAACTCTGCCCGGATACATGAATGGACAAAGGGCAGTCACCCTGCTCCGTCTCAGAAAGAGTTCAAAGCCGGCCCTTGGAGGGGGAGCTGAAAGCAGCCGAGGGAGGCTGATTGGGTAGACAGCTACAGGTGTGGCCACTCCCAATTAGGGTCCAGCTGGCCCTGATAAAAGGGCTGGGAGCTAGGCAGGGGGAGTCTTACTCCAGTGGTGGAGTGGGAAGGGCCTGGTTAGAGAAGGGTATCTCAAATAGAGCAGTGCTGGGGAACCCTGGCCAGGCGAGTCCCCAGGCTGAAGCCATGCTAAAAGGGCCTGTGGTGGTACTGAGGGTGCAGCCAGGCCAGGAATCGGCAGCAGGTCCAACCCTCTTGCCAATGATGAGCAGCCATTTCAGACTACAGTTTGCCCCTCAGAAAAGATGCTAGATGAATACTGGCAGTTGTTCACTGAGGCAAGGTGGGCTTTGGGGAATTGGGCTTCCCTGGGGAGGATTTCTTAGTGTGGGGGCACTGCTGTGGGGCAATACCCCAGAGAAGGGGCACCGTGGGCTGGGAGGGATGTGGGGTGAACTGAAAGGTGGTACCTGAAGAAAGGGAGAAGCAGGCAGCAGCAAGTGAGACGCTGGCCAGCAGGAGGCGCTCTAAAGCTGAAAGAGCTAATTCCCAGACCAACCAGCAGGAGGTTCTCTGCCGGTGAGTGCACCACCTTGCCACAGAGCCTGATGCACCACCATCCTGCATCATGTGCAATCATTCACACCAGTGCAAAGCAGGTGAAAAACACTATCAAATCAGCTGAGGGTAGATTTTACTCTATTTTCTCTGTGGGTAAAATTTTGCCCCTGTGCAAAGGGCCATGTGCCTAAGGGGGTTAAGTAGGATGTAAGCGGTGTATTTCACCAGGACTTGGTAGTGCTTAGATCCCACGCACGGGGGTGAATTTCACCTGGATTTAGTACTTCATAGATCCCATGCACAGAGGTGTATTTCATAAGGATTTTGTGGTGCATAGATCTCACACACAGGGGGTGTACCTCACCTCTGGAGAGCGCTTGTAGTGTGCAGGGTGCCAAGTAACATCCAGCAGAAAGGAGGACACACAAAAGTTCTGACACCTTGTACAAAATACAGATTTATTCATAATAATATTTTACAGCAAGAAACAGCAACCAAAAGAATGTGAATTTAAAGCAGATGTTGCTGTGAATGCCACTTTGAGAACGAAAAAAGCTATTGCTAACTTTATTATTTGTGTTATGGTCATGGCTCAAGGCTCCAACTGAGATCAAAGGCCCATTGTGCTAGGAGCTGTACACACACACACGGTGAGACACAGCCTCTGCCCTGAAGAGCTAACAATCTATGGCCCTGCTCCTGCACCTTTACTTGTTTATATTGGACCAAACCCCGGGGTCCTCACTCAGTCGAGTTTCCCAGTGAGGTTTTTCCTGAGTAAGGACTGCAGGATTTGGTTACTCTGTTGGTAACGGTTTCCACTGAGTACTCAAGAATGAGATACCACCTCAGCCCACTCCTTCCTCGTAGGCATCCTCCTATCCTTTACCCTGGTCCCCTTTATCGAGTGCTAGTGGTGCCTTGACTCAGATGGCTTCACAGTCCCATCTGAGGATCCTACTGCGTGACCTAAGAGTGGTACCCACAGTAGAGGAGTGTGGGTCTCTGTCTTCTTGCAGTGGCTGACCCAGAGAAGTGGTTAAGAGTCTACTACAGCTGCCAGCTAAGGGAGTTACTCCTTTAGCTCAAGTGCTGAAGGCTCATGATTTTAGGGCCTGATCTTAAGCCAGTGGAAGTTTGCACTGGCCCCACTGTGACCCAGGAAATGGGGTGGGGTGGGGGTCATGAAATCAGCAGCCCTTGGTTTTCCAGAGTCCAATGACCAAGGGCCAAACTCAGAGGTGGTGTAAATTAGACCGTCTCACACTAACCGGGGCTCCCTTATATCCATTGACCAGGAGCATCTTGGTGTATCTTCCATGCAGCAGAGGTTACAGACAGGAGAGATCATTGCTATTTACAACAGAGTAACGCCTGGGCAAGAAGAGGTACCTAGCCAAGGTGCCTTTGAAGCAGACCTGTTATAGATAGTAAAATACAGCACCCCATTGGAGAGCAGCTTACAGCCAAACGATTGCAAAGCAACGTCCGGTGACGACTGATTGCCAGTTATTTGTAGTGTGCAAAGTCAAACAGCAGTAGAGAGGGAGGGAGGAAAGATATATTTGCATTTTATTATGTGTAAGCTCTATCCTGACCCCATGGTGCAAGCTGCTGTACAAAACGACGCTCCCTGCCCCAAAGCGTTTATCATCTAAATTTGCATCGTGGATTTGTAATGTCAGGAAGGACCTCCACGGTCATCTCGTCTGGCTAATACACGGCTGGGGGATTGCGCTCGGCCACTCCTATGCTGAGCCCGACGACTTGTGGAAAGACATCCTGTCTCGTGTCTCAGGCGAGATGAGCTGGGGATTCGGCAAGATGGAGGTTGCGCCAGAGGGCGAGGGATGCAGAGGAGAAGGCCCTTGCACCAGTGGTGGAGGGACAGAGAGGAGGACGGTGCCTTGAAGAGGTCGGGGGGAAGTCTGTGGAGGGCTTTGTAGACCGAGAAGGGTAAATGTGCCCTGCACCGTGCTATGACTCAATGTCTAAGCATCCCTGGTTTACTCAGAGCAGAGCAAAGCCAAGCCGCTGTAATTTACCATCACATGAGCGTGCACATTATGGACTCGAACCTGCGTCTCCTTTGCTGTGGCCAGGGCTCCGGTCTCTCCCCAGGGAGACATCCAGCTGGGTTGGCAGCAGCTCTAGGAGGGGAGCAAACACGAGGGGAGCGATTAACGCTGTTTTTTAGGTGTTCTGGCTGTGACGCAGGGCGAGGCGTTGCAGTGACTCCGCACGCCGCCGGGGGATTGGACAGGTGAGCTGGCTGGGCAGCGGATTCCACTAGCTAGCAGCTCTAGTTTCTCTTTCCAAGCTCCCACCGCTAGGCCACACTTCTTCCAGCTCTACTCAGTACCCGAGCAATGGCCTTATTTCCTCGCTGGGGTGCTGCAGAGAAGTTGGTGGGGTCAATTCAGTGCGTGATCCCAACCCAACTCCCAGTGGACCTACTCCCGACAAACGATCCCGCCCCCATGGCCTGGGAACTGTTCCCACTGCAGCATCACCTACCGCTCCAGGGTCCTCGTTCTCAGTCGGAGGGTTTCATAGTCGTGAGGGCCTGTGAAATCTGATGGAAAAGAGCAACACTCAGCAACGGCCCAAGCGGAAACATTTACTTCCAGTCGATACAAAATATTCCCCGTTTGCTTGTATTTTACAGCTCGGTTTAGGGTGACCAGATGTCCTGATTTTACAGGGACAGTCCCGATTTTTGGATCTTTTTCTTATATAGGTTCCTATTACCCCACACCCCCGTCCCGATTTTTCACATTTGCTGTCTGGTCACCCTAGCTCGGTTTCAGTGGAAGACAATGGAGTTATACCAGGCATGAACCTGGCCCGATAAACATAGGAACGACCGAATGGATCACTCCCAACGTCCACCTAGTCCATATCCTCTCTGTGACAGTGGCCAGCCGCGTGGTCAGAGGAAGAACCTTCCATTTCTTTAGGTCTTCAGAGCAAGCCTGTCTGCCTGCCTGGAAGAGACGCGTTAGCCAAACCCAAGTTCTTGAGCTCAGTTCTGCAGTGACTGGATGGAATTTAAAGGCCTGTGTTATATGATCTGACCTTAAACTCTATGAATTAAACTCTGCGCAACTCCTGCAGCAGGCAGATGGGGGATTATCTGTCCCCTACGTAGATCTCATGCTGATTTTTAATAGTTAGGTCTCAGCTTCAGCCCTGGAGCATGAGAGATTCCTTCCAGAATTTGCTGTCAGTAATTATGAAAGCTCTGTCTACTCCTGATACCCACATAAATGTCCAATCCCTGATACGCACTTAATCCAAACCCGTGGATCATGTCTAATGACCACACACAGCCCCCATGGCCTGTGTTAAGGACTTATTCAGGAATAAGAGAACCCAGGTCTCTTGACACCCAGTTCAGCGCTCTATCCACTGGACGGTGCTGCCTCTGATTTGGTAGCATACTATGCACACTTTGCATAGGCGTGCATGCAGAATTGCCGCCCACAAGTGTTCAAAATGCATCAGCCCTCCTAAAATCATGAAATTTATCATAATAATTAAAAATAAAAGTTAGGATTGTTTTTATTTAGTCTGGGGTATTTTTATCCTCTAGTGTTACACTCAATTCACATTTTCAAAGCTTTTCTTTGCAATCACAAGGGCTAGAACCATTTAAAAAGAACCCTGAGAGCTGAGATTCTCATGCAATCACCTGACTCCAGCAGCTGGGGCTTGAAGAAAAACCCCAAATATCGTAAGACTCGCAGAGCTTTGGACATGCTGCAAAGGACGGCACAAGGTGCAGGCCGATGGGGAATCAGAACCTAGCATTGCTTTCTTTATAAGGCATCAATATTTTGTTTTCCTGCTTACTTTTCGATGAATGATGGCATCTCCCATTCTGCAGGCAGTTGTAGTAGAAAGGATCCGGGTGCAGGTAAGTGTTGTTCAAATTGCTAGGCGAACAAAGCAAAGGCACTTTGATATGAGAGTGACAGGATAATCAGAAACATGACAGGCTAAATTAGAGTCTGGATTTTCATTTACACAAGGGCCCCTTTACATTGCTCTGGCAATGAGAATTCACACCTAGATCTTCATGTCTAATTCATAAACAAAAAGACTCCTTAGAACCCGAGCTACCGTTGCTCTCATTGGTCCTTTCTCATGTTCCAAACCATACAAAATTCAGAAATACCAAGGCAAGGTTTAATTGTCAATTTCTCTGTGTAATGAAACATTAAGATTCATGTATTTTCCCTTTACTACATCACACCCAGCCTTGACTCCAATCAGCATACCAATTACAATTATTTTTACACCTGCTTGGAGTTAATATTACGTATCTTTTAGCTAATAGGATGTGTAATTTTAGCTAATATCAATTCTGATTATTTTTATACCTGTTTTAGCCCTTCATTTTGAGTCTTATAAGGGTGGGAACTATCGGTGCTTAAAGTGGGCTGAAAAAAGTGTGTGTGGGGGGTCTATTGCCGTCTGGGAGCACCCGCTTTGGTAAAATGGTGCTTGAAGTCCACCGCATGGTGACCCTGCTCTATTATTATTATTTTTGGCTGGGTTTACGACCCCTCTGACCCTCTCCCCACACATGTTAAGCACTAGTAACTACTCTATTACAATCACTGTTATCGTATTTTTCCATCAGTGTTGTGATGGGTGATCTAGGCATTTGCTGCACCCCACTGGAGGCCCCACTGCCTTGGTGCAACCCTCTCGAAGAAGGCATCCTTTTGAAGAAAAAGAGCAGTGAATTCAGACCTCCAAGAACTGCCTAGAGAGGCCACCCAGGGTCAGTTGCAGGCAGGACCAACCAGAATTGGTCCTCCACTGGCTAGAAAGGCCAGGAGCAGACAAAAGCCAATCAGAGCCCAGCATGGAAGAGAAGAAGGGGCTAGTTGCTTCTTCTAGGGGAACTGGGACAGGGAAGGAAGGATCTCTCCTGGTTTTTTTTAACCCAAGAAACCAGTCCCAAGATAGGCCCCTAACCATCTTCCTAGTCATCCTTTCCCTGGCCACTGGAGAGTGCTTCTCCCAATAGTGGGGAATAGAACCCAGGAGACCAGACTCCAGGTCCATTGCACTAACTAGCAGACAACACTGGGGTTACCTTTGACTTCACCATTTTGGTTGGGCCCTTGAAGGACTCTAGTTCTTATGTTATGAAATTAAAGGCCAGGCGGCCAGCTTGAGTTACATAGATTTATTGCTATTAAATTAAGGCACACTTGCTTTGCAAGATGGCTCAGGTGAACCCGGGACAAGTGTATCTACAATTATGTATAAGATTAACATACGACGTGGACGCTAAACTTTGTGTCTCTCCCAGAGGCCGCCTCAGTCTTCTTGTGAAATTTGTATCATGATACAACATCACTGAGCGTCTTTATGGTTACACCACTTCATGATGCAATGGCCCGGTGCACCATCGGTGTTACAACTTCCTGCTGCACTTTTACCAGCCAGCACCTAATTTTGAGTCTCTCTTTTACCCACCTATTAGCCTGAGGCTGGTTGTGATATTCTGGAGCCGTGACAGCGCTGTTGAGCTCCTCGCAGCGATTGTGTGCTAGCACCGGGTGGCAGCGTGGGTCTCTGTGATCTAGCGGGGATCCTTCCGCCAGGACCGTTGTCTGTGCAGCACCCACCTCTTCAAAGAAGAAGTTTAAATGGTTAGGTAATAATTATAATTAATACTATAATGCCTATCTGATATATTGCATTTTTCATCAGCAGAACTCAAAGCACCTTACAAAAGAGGTCAGTATCATTATCCCCATTATACTGATGGGGAAACTGAGGCAGAGAGCGGGGAAGTGATTTGCCCAAGGTCACCCAGCAGGCCAGTAGCAGAGCTGGTAACAGAACCCAGGAATCCTGTGCCTAAGGCCCTGGATTTGGGACTCAGGAGAGCTGGGTACAAATCCTGGCTCTGACACAGACTCCTTGTGTGACCCTGAGCAAGTCTCTTATTTTTCTCTGTGCTGTAACTTGCTATTTGTAAAACGGAGATAATCCTTTAGAGAGACAAGGTGGGTGAGGGAATAGCTTTTATTGCCCCAGCTTCGGTTGGGGAGAGAGACAGGCTTTCGAGCCACACAGAGATCTTCTTCAGGTCTGGTAAAGGAACTCCGAGCATCACAGCAAAATGCCAGATGGAACAGATTTGCTTGGCATAAGTAGTTAACTCAGATTGTAAGGGACCATTCAAGGCAGAGTGGCCCATTAAAACTTCTGCAGTCACAGGATAAAAAGAGGAGGTTAGTGGGTTACAGATGGTTGCAATAAGCCATAAATCCAGTGTCTCTGTTCAGTCCATGGTTTTCTGTGTCACGCGGAGTTAGGAATTTAAGCTCCCAGACTTGTCTTTGGAAAGTGTTGGGCAGGTTTCCTTTGAGAATGAGAACTGATAGTGATAGACAGCGATTGCTCTATAGCTGTGACCCTGGGAGTACCTTTTCCAGACCTGAAGAAGAGCTCTGGGTAAGCTCGAAAGCTGGTCTCTCTCACCACCAGCAGTTGGTCCCATAAAAGCTATGACCTCCCCCACCTTGTCTCTCTAACATCCTGGGACCGACCCGGGTACCACGACACTCCATAGCATAATCCTCTGTCATGGAGATATACATCCTTCAGGGCTGGGATTGCCTGTGCAGCAGTGTGTAGGAGGTCAGACTAGATGATCATGCTGGTCCCTTCTGACCTTCAAGACTATGAGAACAGGGCTTAGATCTCAGCTGGGACCTCGGCACAGTGCTGTAGTACCAAACCTTATTCCAATCCGTCCAGCCTCTTACCTGAAGCCCTGTAACTTGGTCCCTGCAGAGGCTGCCTCCCAGTGTGCTGCGAGCCACCCCGGGCCCTTCGCTGTGGAGAAGGTCTCGGATGCATTGAAGCACCCAGCACGGACTCATATTGCTCCTCTGTGGTCTCTGCTGGGGGGATGTGCTTCACGAAGGACCTGTTATAGCCACAGAGAAGAAGGTTGGCTTTCTGGTTAAGGTACTGACCGCGTCCAGCAAGACGGGAAAGGAAGGGGAAAGACCCCCACAGTGATGGGTGTCATGTTGTCCGTGCTGTCCTACTTACGAATTGCTTCCCTGGTGCAATGCCTGGGGCCTGTTCCCATGCCCCTGGTGCAGTGCTGTGGAAAACCGGACCTGACTGGAGGTCTGTAACTTCCCAGGAAAGTGTTTCTGAGCAGAGAGATAGAGAGTGTCAGTGCCTAGAAACTACAGCATTGGGAGTGATAGAGATCCACCTTGATGTGATAGATAGCTAGATAGACAGACAGATAGATGGGTGTGTATGTAGATAGATAGATGATGATGGGTGTGTATAGGGATAGATAGATGTGTGTCGATAGGATAGATAGATAGATCGATCTCAGGAAAAGCAAACAAACCTCTTTTCCTTATTTAGCGACACAGAGCAGATTGACCACTTGAGCTGTATTGTCTCTGTTACTTGACCTCTCTGATCTGGTAGCATTTTTCACCCGCATAAGTGCACAAGGAGCAGGGCAGGGAAGAATCAGGCCCTGAGTAGTTACCCTCTAGTTTTCTCCACTAACAATCCAGACCCCCTGCAGAACCACCATGGTGAACGTCAGCGTTACGAGCCATTACTGTCAAATAGGTCAGACTAGATGACCACGCTGGTCCCTTCTGGCCTTATAGGCTAAGACGCCATGTTGAATTTCTCACCGTGGGGGGCACTAGAAGGAAGTTCTCAGGGACATTCAAAGATCCCTTTAGCCTTCATGGAATCAGAGGCATTAAAGATGGAAAAGAACTAGGGCCGACCTCTCTTCTCTGTTACAGCTATGCAAGCTTATACGCCAATGGGCTTACACGGCTGTAACTGCGAGCAGGTTTTGCATTAAACCCCTAGTCAACCTCCTCCTCCACATTCTGGCTTGGCCAAGGTAAGGCTGTTTGCTTAAGCCTATTCTGCAGCACCGTGAGATTTTTTCGGCCTTGGTTCCATAGATTCCTACAGGACTGTTCAGGTGAGTCAGGGATGCAAACCCAGGCCTAAAGGGATCCAAGTGACAAGGCTTCCCCGACATCCCTAACAGGACAATTTCATGAACTGTTCACCAGGGGGCCCATAAGGCTTGGGCGGGGGCAGTAAACGCTGCAGCAAAACGCTGCATTGGCTCTATTGCCGAATAACGCAGAGTTCAGTGGATTTAAAAAACCCGAGGACAGAATCAAAGACGTGATGTGGGGCAGAGATACTCACAACAGCCTTGTTCCAGCTGCAGCTGCGTCCCCTGCCCAACGGCGACACGCGAGGAAGGACGGCCCAGTGGTTAGGGCACTAGCCTGGCACTTACAAGACCTGGATCCAGTTCCCTGCACTGCCTGTGGGCTGCTCTGACCTATTCTCTGCTACCTGTGGTCCCAGGGAAGCCGAGAGAAGAGCTGGAGCACAGCGCTCTCTGGCCACGCCCCACTCTGCCCCCGTTGGTGGCGTCAGTGTTGTGCCCTTATGCCTTAGCTCTGCCCCGCCTGGAGGTTTTCAGGGGGCAGTTTTGGCCAACTTTATGCCCCCACAGCAGCATACGGAGCCTTTGTGCATGTGAGAATCCAGCCTCAAGAACGTGCCAGGGTCAGCCATGCAGACCCACCAGGGACCGCTGCTCTAACCCCCCTGCGCCTGCTGATCACGCAGAGCAGGGCTAATTTCGGTCCCCAGAGGCCAAGGGGAAGCCATTCATGACTCACCAGAGGGGCAGCCGCGGCTATCCCGCCCCCGTGGGAGAAGTGGCTGTTCAGAGAGAGCTGGTACTGGATGGCATCCGTGAGCTTGTTCACGATCCGCTCCTGGGCCGTTTCGGGGACATCCTGCTGGGAAGTGGAAGAGGACCCCGTTAGACCGAACGGGGAGAAGGGGTGGCCGGTGCTACAATCCCGCACGTGGGCGTGGGTCGCCTGTCTGACTGAATCGTGGCATGGTCGTGCTTTTGAACTGCTTGGCCCCCCCACGTTGCTTTCCTAGCAAGGATCCCAAATTAAACGGGAAGCGTTCGGATGAATGAATAATATCCTAGTTCACCCAGGCCTGAGGGCTCTCCAAGAACTTTACAAGCCTAATAAAAGTCTCACACCCTCCCCCACTGATCAATCTGGTCAGTATCATTCGTTCCATTTTACCCAGGGAGCTCTCCATTTGCGAAGGCCGTAGCAGGCTCGTCCACCCAGCCGTCACTTGAGGAGGAGAGACCAGCTCATTACGAGGGCGCAGACACCCCGAATTGCACAGCCAGGGCCTTCGTCCTGACAGACGGCTTTAGGGTCAGGCTTGGTGGGGTGTGGATTGGTCTACGCACCCAGACGCCTTACCCGGCACTTAGAGAGCAATGTTAGTGCCTCCTTGTAATGCAGGATCGCCTTCTCGGGGTCTCCTAAGTGGAAGCGGGCTGCTCCTAGCCCTTCACAAGCCTGCCACTGCCCAGGGAGGTCATCTGGACACAGAGGGGGAGACTGGGTCAGAAGAGAGAGCAGTAGGGTCAGACGTCATCCGGCAGTGCCGACTCAGAGGGAAGAACAGCACCTCCCCAGTCACCAATACCGCTTCTTTTAGCTTCCTTGGCGGCCTCCCACCCAAGGGCTGATCCAACCTGAATCTGCTTAGCTTGGGAGGGCTGCTTAGATAACAGAACTGAGCGGCGCAGGCTGGTACCAGGCCCCCAACACGCTCCTAGGGAGAAAAACCTGCCCACGGACTAGGGCTGGCGAACGCCCCATCCTGAGCCGCGGCTCCCCTTACCCGAATCCTTGAAGGCCTGCATGGCGTGCAGATAGTTCTCCCCCGCGGCCTCGTGGTCCCCCAGCTGGCTGAATGCATAGGCCAAGTTGCCAAAACACTGCCCTTGAGCCTTTCTGTTCCCCAGCATACCTGGAAACAGCCAAAGACATCCCCTTTCAGAGCTGGTGTCACGCTGAGTACGTCCACACTGCAATCGGGAGGTGTGTCTGAACTAGCTTTGATCTAGCCAGCTCAAGGAACATTACAGGCTGTGCACTGGAGTATGCTGCACCCTGGGCATAAACTTTCGTGGGGAAAAAACCCACTTCTTCAGATGCAAGGAGAAGTGGGTTTTTTACCCACGAAAGCTTATGCCCTAATAAATCTGTTAGTCTTTAACGTGCCACCGGACTCCTCATTGTTTTAGCAGGCAGCCCAGGGTCCCCTGTGCCACTGTTTGGCACATGGCCTTGTGGGACTTTTTTGCAGTGTATTTGCGGCTGCCACCAAGAGGCAAACCAAAGTAGCTCCTACTTCATACGAAACACTGACTTTCACCTTTGTGCGCCCATGTGTGTTACAATGAAAAATATGTTTTGTAAATGAGTCTGTCTGAGCCTCCAAATGGGGAATAGTGGCTCACCAAGTCAGTTAATTAATTCTCTTGCATAAAGCTATCTTGAAGTTAAGTATTATTCATCATGAGTGAAGTATTCTTCTAATAATCTAATCAACTAAAGACGCTGCTGTTTGAAAAACTGCCAGGTCCTACAAGAAGTCCACCAGTCCTGAAACATCTTTGGAAGCTAAAGCATGAAGGACTTGCTGTACATAAAAAAAGGCTCTATATTTCCCTCAACAGATACAGCACCACTTTGCTGGCTCAAAGCGAAAATTATTTAACCCCAATTGTCTGAAGAACATATTTTAAAGTTTCTTACTTATTTTAAAGTTTCTTATTGTGGGATAGCAACCTTCCCCATGGGAAATTGTGGGAGCTTGAGGTCAGGTTCCCATAATTCCCTTTGCTCCATCCCAAGGATACTTTTTTAAAATCACAACGCCTATTTAACTTGTGGAACTCACCGCTACAGGACAGCAAGGACATGATTTTAAAAAGGACTAGGCATTTATCATCCATGATTACATTAGATAAGATAAATAAATTATTTGGGTTATACATGCTCATGCTTCAGCGTACGTGTCTCATCACTAACTGAATGGGCTAAGAAGAGACTTTCTGGTTATTCTATAATTGTCCACTAGGGTTTTTTTTCATCTTCCTCTGACCCAGTGGCTCCTAGCCAGGGGTGAGATCCCCTGTGGCAATTTATGTGTTCTTAAGATGTTCTAACTGCCATCATCAATGAGCCAGAGACCATCAATGCTGCATCAGCTTGGAAGTGCTGTGAGCGTCCGCTGTGTCCCATTGTTTGCATGTCAAAGAGAAAGGCACATGGGGGGAGGAGAGGGGTGCTGTTTAATTTGGGGTATCCAAGACGGGTGACATCCCCCTCCATGCTGAATCAGTAACCGGGGGTCTGTGCTGTTAATGGATGGAAGACAAAATGTTATTGGTCTCCTTCCTCTTGTTATAGTCTAGCGCCCCTGAAAGGTTCTAGACTGAGAGGCCCAGAGACCAAAATTCTCCCTTTAGTGTTTGCGAAAGGTTTTAGATGGAGAGTTCCAGAGCCTTCGATTCCAGCACCCTGCGTTCTCCAGCCCCACTGCCACCTACCGTGCAGCAAAGCCGCTCTCTGGTGGAACCCCAGAGCCATGCCGAAGTTCTCCAAGGTGTTGTGGGCAGCGCCCAGGTTCTGCAGCACCACGGCTTCCTTGCGCCGGTCTGCCTGGTCGGCTTGGCAGAGCGGGAGGGCTTTCTCGAAGCTTTCGGCTGCCAGGGAGAAGACCTTGAGCTGGGCATAACTGAGGCCCATGTCGTTGTAGACCTTGCCTGTAGAGTGAGAGAGAACTGGGTTGTGGTCTTGGATTCTCGGATGAAAGGTCGGAAGACAAGAGAAAGGGGCAAGAACTCAGACTTCATATGCACGACTAAGTGAGCAGCATAAACCAAATGACCTTATCGGAGAAGTTAGAGTCGGGAACGACCGACTGGCCCATCCCACAGGGCGCTGGATCGTTCCTCACAATCCAAACATCCCTGACTACCCATCATTGGACTACTCTACCCATGGCCCATTGGGTCCTCTGCTGAAAGGAGACAACTAACGTCAACTTTGTTGGGGGCTTTTGTGATGTGGTGAGTGGCCTGTGGAGCACTCAGACCCACCAAGCCCTGTTGGGTAGAGGTCCCCAAGCAGCTACTCCCTTCTCGTCTCTTCTGGTCTGTATACTGCTGGTTGGACTGCAGTGGTTTTCACTCCTTACCAACCTTGTTATTCTTTCCGTATGAAAAGAGCCACTATGTACTTTTGGCCTAAACAACTTTGGTTTTAGACAAAGGAGAGAGAAAGAGAGAGAGAAAGTGCAGGCACAGTGTGCGTGTCTCCTTCACAACAAGCTCCATCTGGACGGGACACAAAGCGGCAGCAGAGAGCTCCGAGGAATTTACTGTGCCATACAAAGGAAACCGCATTCGCACCAGCTGCACAGATCTGTACCGGGTTTAAGCCGTAGCCTGCGGCCTCCATGAGGGAGAGCACAGCATGTGTGTCTCCTCTGTAACATGCTGCGCTTCAAGGGACGCAAAATGGCGCCTGCCTCCAGCTAGGTTCCTAGGAATGTAAAAGGGCCTTACAAAGAAAGGACAGTGCCGTGCACTACAGGCTTGTTATAGGCTTGAATCACTGAGCTGCAGCTCGCATGGCTTGGTAGTCCCAAGTCACCCAGCCTTACCCAGCAAGACTTTGTTTGGGATGTTCTCACACAGCAGCTGGCATTTGTTCAGCACCTCGACGATCTCCCCTGCCCCGTACCACCGGCTCTGCAGCATGTAATTACTGGCCTCAGCCAGGGCCACCACGGCACCTTCTAGCTTCTCAGCCACGGTGTAGGCCTGCCCGGCTTCCTGGAAACACTGGGCTGCCCGTGAAGGGTCCTGCATCCCCAAGTAACAGTAGCCCAACTTCATATAGGCGCCGGCCTGGTTGCCAGCCTGGGCTGGGCAGTAGTGACCCAAGGCCTTGCGGAAATGCTCCAGGGCCTTGGGGAAGTCCCGTAGCCCCTCATGCGCCACCCCCATATTAAAGTAAAGGTCCCCCAGGTGCTCCCCAGCCTCTCCCTCCTTGGGCTGGGACTTGAGTAGGAACTCCAGGCCCTTTTCTGGCTTCCCGGTCTCCACGTAGGCCGCCCCCAGGTTGAAAGCACAGGCCTTCTGGACCTGCACGCTCGGGATTTCCAATGACAAGAGAAAGGCCTTCTTGAAGCAAGCCAAGGCCTCCTGAGCCTCCCCAAGCAACAGGGCCTGGTGGCCTGCCTTGGTGAGGTCTTTGATCTCAGCTTGGCTCTTCAGAGGCTTGTCTCCTCCTTCCCCTGCCTCCGCAGGGGCCTTGGCCTTCTCCTTCCATTTCTTCTTCTTCTTCTTGGAGGCCAGAGGTGCGGGGGCATCCGGGTCCACAGGGGGAGCTTCTGACCCAGTGGATTCTACCGAAGCCATCAACAGTTCTGGCGATGATGGGACATGGAGGGCCTGCAGAAGACAAGAGTAGGGGTCACACAGATGGGTCCATACAGGAACTGATCCAACATGGGAGGCTTCCCACTGACTACAATGGCTGTTGAATCAGACCCAAAAGTAACATTAGGTTAGCCTCTAGTCAGGCCACTGCTCCGGTCCACCATTATCCCCCCCCCCACATCAGCGTGGGATATTTCATTGCACGGCTGCGACCACCAGCATTTCCTTGCAGGCAATCGCTCCCACAAGCAGCACGTGAGCAGGGAAAGGTCCAACACAAGCCAATGGCCAGAAGTTGAAGCTAGACCAATTCAGACTGGAAATCAGGTGTAAATTTTTGACAGTGAGGGTAATTAGCCACTGGAACAATTTGCCAAGGGTCGTGGTGAAGTCCCCATTGCTGACGATTTTAAAATCAGGACTGGATGTTTTCCTAAAAGCTCTGCTCTAGGAATTATTTTGGGGAAGTTCTCTGGCCTGGGTTACGCAGGAGGGCAGAGAAGATGATCACAATGCTCCCTTCTGGAATCTACACATCGATGTATACAAGGGTGCAGATTTAACACCAAGCTCCAAGAGCAGCCAACGTCTAATTCATGGGAGATGGGAGGAATTTTTCCCAGGCGTGGGGTCATGGCGCAAAGAGGGGATTATCCCATAGCAGCCTTCTGCTGGCTTCCTCTAAAGCCGTGGGGATTAGAGACAGGATAGTGGCTAGATGGACCACTGGTCTGGTCAATTCCTAAGTTCCTAGCCATGATGGCTAATATTTTGCCATGCACCACTCTGCCGCTGCTGCATATGGGGCCAAATGCAGCCCCTGGGATACTTGATGTATTTCTGAAAGCCCCTGCTCCTGGAGTCAGGTGATGACATGCCAATCTCAGCTTTCATTTTTTCAAAAATAATAAAGTTTCTAGCTCTTACGGTTGAAGAGAAAAAGCTTGAAAACATGACCTGGGCACAGCCCTCGAGACTATTAAAAAAAAAAATCCAAAAGGGAAATAAAAAGAGCCTAAAATGTATTATTTAAAATCTCATGATTTCGGGGGAGGCTTTTGAATTCTTGGGGTTGGTCTTACTGCTGTTAAATCAGCAGAGTTTACACCACAGCGGAGTTATCCGTGCATCGTCTCTTGGGTGCCGTGTTAGCATTTCCTGCCTATCCATGTGCGGCGTAGCTGAGCGAGGGTGGCTGCAGGGACGTCCCGACTTCGACGCTTTTAAAATTTCGATCAGACCTGCAAGCATCCTACTGACCTGCCAGGGCTCAGGTACCAGGGTGATTGGGAAACGTGTCGAAGTGGAGTTAGCAACAGCATTGAAGGGGCTGGGAGATAAATTAAAAGAACTAAATAGACCTAGATTGGCTAGATGAAGACTCAAATGGAGAGACAACGGTGACTGTTTACACTGTGTGCTGGGCCTCATTCTCATTCGCATTACAGCCCCTTTACCCCGCTCTGGCAGCGCGAAGGGGCAACTCTTTATACTGCCAAAGTGATGGAAAGGGGAATCAGAGCCCTAATTACACAGAACATCAACATTCTGAGTTCCTCAATCTCTCTGCTCCCTCTGCAGATTCCTACTTGAATCGGGGTGAGGAGTGGCCTGCGGAGGACAAGAGGAGGGGTGTAGCTAACGGAACAGTAGCTGAGGGAATATAGCCAGCTGGTGAATAGTCCTGCCTCTGCCACTGACTTGCCCTGTGACATTGGGTGAGTCACTTAACTTCGCTGGGGTAGATTTTCGAAAGACACACCTTCCATTGGATTTAGGTGCCTAAAGGCCATGAAGAATCTCCCTCTCTGAGCCTCAGTTTTCTCAGCTGCAAACCAGGAATAATCCATAACATTACTTACCTAATGCTTCCTGATTGTTTGCGGAGCGCGCCCAAGATCTTAGATGGCAGGTGCAGATCACGGTTCTGATGCCAAAACGCCGGTGGTCTCAAAGAAGCATCATGAATGGTTCTCAGGAATGTCTAAGGCTCCTTGAAATCATCCTTAGGCCAGACTGCTTCAATGCCCAACCTTGCAACAGCCCAGAAAGTTGGAGTTGCGTGCTCTGATCAGACCAGCTCCCCGTGAATTACACTCAAGCCTGCCACAGTGTTAAGAAAGCGCTAAGGAAATGAGCGAAACCCAGGCAGGTGCACCTGCATGGCTCTATTGAGCTCTGGGGTTCTTCCTCCCGGGAATGCTTCCCCATGATGGCCCTTAGGGCTCTGGTTTCTTCTCAATCGCCTTCCCATTGCTTGAGACACATTGGGCCGCCCCATGACAACCAGCTGCAACAATGCTGGGCCCTCCCCCGCTGGGGCATGTCACCTGACGGATGGTTAAATCGGCCTCTCAGGGCTCGCGCTTGGGGTGGGTGTTTATGAATCACACTTTATGGATTTTAAAGGAATAAAAGGTGGGTGAATAGAGCACAGGCGGAAGGTACCAGATCAAACGCTCTGGCGACTGGAGTCTTCTTTATCCACAGATACCTGGTATCGCTTCCCCCGCACACTCTTCATGTAGGGTGACCAGATAGAAAGTGTGAAAAATCAGGACGGGGTGGGGGGTAATAGGCACCTACATAAGAAAAAGCCCCGACTGTCCCTATAAAATCGGGACATCTGGTCACCCTATCTTCAGTCTTGGAGCCTCTAGTAAGGCAGCCAGCAAAGGGGCCCGTTAGTAACAATGAGGGTGGCTGGTTTGGTGGATGGCTGAGACCCACCAAACTCACTGCACATAAGCCACCGATTTGCCATCAGATGCTGCTGCTCCCCCGCATTTCTGTGGGAGTTTTAGCCAGACCCAGCTGTTGTTCTGGTGCCACTGGCAGGGAGCTGGTAGCACTTCTGCTGAGACACCATCCGCTGCATATCTCTGTCTCCTGCCACAGTCAAAGGGCATGAAGAGATTTGCACACCAGTCGAGCTATGTGATCATTTGTATTACATCAGCACCTAGAAACTCCAACTGAAATCAGAGCCCATTGGGCAAGGCACAGCACTGTCTGTAAACACAGTGAGAGACAAGTTCCTGAACCAAAGAGCTTACGCTCTATAAGACAAGACAAAGGATTGGTGGGGAAACTGAGGCACGGAGCTGCAGTGAGTTGGCCACGGTCACCTGGCAAGTCATTGTCAGAGTCAGGAACGATCCCAAATCTCCGGAGCCCCAGGCCACTGGACCACACTGCCTCTCAGTCTAACTGTAGGGCTATTCTCTTCTCTTTCCTTAGTTTTGGCACCCTGACTTCCAGCACTGGGCAGGGTGTGTGGGGGTTAGGGATATACCCACAGCCCTTGCAGCTGCTGGGTATTTTAGTGTGCAAGCCAACAGGATTAGCATGGGTCACTTCATCAGTGGTTTTTGCAGGGTGTTTTGTTAAACAAAGGAGGCCAACTCCTTGCTCCAGCTCATTCAAATAGGGACATGATGCATGACAGGTGCTGAAGACATGCCCCTTTCCAAGTAGCTGCAAAGAATCACAGGCAAGAGTTAGTCCTGGTGTAACTCCCAGGGCTCCAGTGGAATTGACCCCAGGGATGGATCTGGCCCTGCATTCCACATTGTTCCAGGTCATGGTTGCATGAACAGCACAAAACAACCTGATAAAGCAACACAATCACCTGCCTCCACTGACAACATTGGAGCCCTTTAGGGTGTATTAAGAGAGTGAACATAACACCTTGCCATTCTCACTTGTGCACCTCAGTCATTAATTAATTAAACCTCACAACACTCTTGGGAGGTGGGTGAAGGCTGTAAGGAACTGGCTAGCATGTGCGGTCTGTTGCCCTCTACTGGGTGGAATCAGAAGGGCTCCGCTGTGTGTCACAGGCCCTATACTGCTAAGAGCTAATGAAGATTCTCTTGTAGTTCAAGTGGCAGGGGTCTGTGTGCTTGGAACAGAGGGGGCACATGTTTCAGTTCTGTCCCGGCAAACTTCTGAATGACCCCCATGGGGCCCAGCATTAGTGACAGCTTTGAAGAATTAAGTGGCAGTGACTGTGATATCGTCTCATCCTTCCCATTTCACAGATGGGAAAACTGAGGCACAGAAAGGAGACGAGAATTGCCCACCGTCAGATAGTGAGTCAGTCCCAGAATCCAGGCGTCCTGACTCTCAGGACCCCACTCTTCTCCCTTGGTGGGGACAGAACCCAGGAGTCCTGCTGTCCATTCTTCCTGCTCCACCCACTAGATCTGCTTCTTCTCTGTTGGTTTATATTAGGGGTGCAGATGTCAGAGGCTGGGGGAGAGAGAGGTCTCTATTTCCCACTAATGTAAGGGCTGTTTTGCAGGGGACTCAAACGCCAATGAGAGATGCATTGGAAGCAGCTGCATTATGCAAACTGCTCCACCCGGCCTGCCTTGGCGAGACAGCCCCCCATTCCCTGCACACTACGGGGCTACTGAGAGCGGGGGTTGGGACGGTCTCTTTGCCCCTTTCTAGCACTTCTCCCCCCACCCTCCTCACACATCCGATGGGCTGCAGGGCATGGGGCAGGGGGGTGCAGTGGGGAAAAGGGGTAGATGTGGAGCCTGGTTTGTGGAGCCAGGCAGCAGATGAACCCCTGGGGAGGGGAGTGCAAAACTACCCCCACCCCCAGCCTGTAGCCAGTGCCCAGGGTACCCCCCAAAGCTGTGCCCTGGGACCTCCCTGTCCAGGGGAACCCCCCAGCTCAGGGTACCCCCAAGCTGTGCCCTGGGACCTCCCTGTCCAGGGGAACTCCCCAGCTGTGCCCAGGAACCCCCCTGTGTCCAGGGGAACTCCCCCTAGGCAGGGCTCATGGAACCCCTCCCCCCTCTGTGCCCACCCCCCAGGACTACATTTCCCAGCCTCCCCCGCGGCGCTGCCACGTGTCCCGGAGCAGCTGGGGGAGGACTGGAGGCGGCGGGAGATTCAAATCCCGATTCCCGAGCTGGACGGAGCCGAGCTGAGCGGGATGGAGCCGGTGGCGGAGTCCGGGCCGGCCCGGGCGGGCTGTGAGTGAGACCGGGCGGGCAGGGGGGTGGGGAATGGACAGACAGACAGACATTGGTGTGGGGCAGGGGAGGAGAGAGGGCGAGCAGCCAGGCTGATGGACGGGAGCAGTGGGGGGCTGCAGACAGAAAGGGGGGTGGCGGAAGGGGGCAGACAGGCTGGGGGGACAGACTGATGGACAGGAGCTGTGGGCAGT